>NW_022148449.1:0-21611 GCF_901933205.1 Camarhynchus parvulus
GGATGCCTTCTAGACCCAAGCTGGCACCAGTGCCAACTCGGGCTGGTTTGATAGTGCCAACGGAGTCCCACAATCTGCCATTAAGAACTGGGGTTGGTGAGTTTTGTTTCAGAGGGAAAGGCCCGTTGTTTATGTTTGGGGCCATAGGCCCGGAGTGGCCGGGTTGGCTCCTGAAAATCCGCTGATACGTAGGATGCCTCCCAGACCTGCGCGTGGCACCAGTGCCAACTCGGGCTGGTTTGATAGTGCCAACGGAGTCCCACAATCTGCCATCAGCAACTGGGGCTGGTGAGTTTTGTTTCAGAGGGAAAGGCCCGTTGTTTATGTTTGGGGCCATAGGCCCGGAGTGGCCGGGCTGGCTCCTGAAAACCGCTGACACGTAGGATGCTCTCCTAGACCCAAGCTGGCACCAGTGCCAACTCGGGCTGGTTTGATAGTGCCAATGGAGTCCCACAATCTGCCATCAAGGACCGGGGCTGGTGACTTTTGTTTCAGAGGGAAAGGCCCGTTGTTTATGTTTGGGGTCATAGGCCCGAGTGGCCGGGTTGGCTCCTGAAAAATCCGCCATACGCAGGATGCCTCCTAGACCTAAGCTGGCACCAGTGCCAACTCGGGCTGGTTTGATAGTGCCAACGGAGTCCCACACCCTGCCATCAAGGACTGGGGCTGGTGAGTTTTGTTTCAGAGGGAAAGGCCCGTTGTTTATGTTTGGGGGCCATAGGCCCGAGTGGCCGGGCTGGCTCCTGAAAAATCCGCTGACACGCAGGATGCCTCCCAGACCCAAGCTGGCACCAGTGCCAACTCGGGCTGGTTTGATAGTGCCAACGGAGTCCCACAATCTGCCATCAAGGACCGGGGCTGGTGAGTTTTGTTTCAGAGGGAAAGGCCCGTTGTTTATGTTTGGGGCCATAGGCCCGGAGTGGCCGGCTGGCTCCTGAAAAATCGGCTGATACGCAGGATGCCTCCCAGACCTAAGCTGGCACCAGTGCCAACTCGGGCTGGTTTGATAGTGCCAACGGAGTCCTACAATCTGCCACCAAGGACCGGGGCTGGTGAGTTTTGTTTCAGAGGGAAAGGCCCGTTGTTTATGTTTGGGGCCATAGGCCCGAGTGGCCGGGCTGGCTCCTGAAAATCCGTGATACACGCAGGATGCCTTCCCAGACCTAAGCTGGCACCAGTGCCAACTCGGGCTGGTTTGATAGTGCCAACGGAGTCCTACAATCTGCCATCAAGAACCGGGGCTGGTGAGTTTTGTTTCAGAGGGAAAGGCCCGTTGTTTATGTTTGGGGGCCATAGGCCTGGAGTGGCCGGGCTGGCTCCTGAAAATCCGTGATACGCAGGATGCCTCCCAGACCCAAGCTGGCACCAGTGCCAACTCGGGCTGGTTTGATAGTGCCAACGGAGTCCCACAATCTGCCATCAGGACCTGGGGCTGGTGAGTTTTGTTTCAGAGGGAAAGGCCCGTTGTTTATGTTTGGGGCCATAGCCCCGGAGTGGCCGGGCTGGCTCCTGAAAATCCGCTGATACGCAGGATGCCTTCCCAGACCTAAGCTGGCACCAGTGCCAACTCGGGCTGGTTTGATAGTGCCAACGGAGTCCCACAATCTGCCATCAAGGACCGGGGCTGGTGAGTTTTGTTTCAGAGGGAAAGGCCCGTTGTTTATGTTTGGGGCCATAGGCCCGGAGTGGCCGGCTGGCTCCTGAAAAATCGCGATACGTGAGGATGCCTCCTAGACCCAAGCTGGCACCAGTGCCAACTCGGGCTGGTTTGATAGTGCCAATGGAGTCCCACAATCTGCCATCAAGGAATTGGGGTTGGTGACTTTTGTTTCAGAGGGAAAGGCCCGTTGTTTATGTTTGGGGCCTGGGCCCGGAGTGGCCGCCTGGCTCCTGAAAATCCGCGATACGCAGGATGCCTCCCAGACCTAAGCTGGCACCAGTGCCAACTCGGGCTGGTTTGATAGTGCCAACGGAGTCCCACAATCTGCCATCAAGGACCGGGGCTGGTGAGTTTTGTTTCAGAGGGAAAGGCCCGTTGTTTATGTTTGGGGCCTATGCCCGAGTGGCCGGGTGGCTCCTGAAAATCCGCGACACGCAGGATGCCTCCCAGACCCAAGCTGGCACCAGTGCCAACTCGGGCTGGTTTGATAGTGCCAACGGAGTCCTACAATCTGCCATCAAGGACCGGGGCTGGTGAGTTTTGTTTCAGAGGGAAAGGCCCGTTGTTTGTGTTTGGGGCCATAGGCCCGGAGTGGCCGGGTTGGCTCCTGAAAATCCGCGATACGCAGGATGCCTCCCAGACCCAAGCTGGCACCAGTGCCAACTCGGGCTGGTTTGATAGTGCCAACGGAGTCCCACAATCTGCCATCAAGGACCGGGCTGGTGAGTTTTGTTTCAGAGGGAAAGGCCCGCTGTTTATGTTTTGGGGCCATAGGCCCGGAGTGGCCGGCTTGGCTCCTGAAAAATCCGCTGATACGCAGGATGCCTCCCAGACCCAAGCTGGCACCAGTGCCAACTCGGGCTGGTTTGATAGTGCCAACGGAGTCCCACAATCTGCCATCAAGGACCGGGCCTGGTGAGTTTTGTTTCAGAGGGAAAGGCCCGTTGTTTATGTTTGGGGCCATAGGCCCGAGTGGCCGGGCTGGCTCCTGAAAATCCGCTGATACGCAGGATGCCTCCCCAGACCTAAGCTGGCACCAGTGCCAACTCGGGCTGGTTTGATAGTGCCAACGGAGTCCTACAATCTGTCATCAAGGACCGGGGCTGGTGACTTTTGTTTCAGAGGGAAAGGCCCGTTGTTTTATGTTTGGGGTCATAGGCCCGAGTGGCCGCGTGGCTCCTGAAAATCCGCTGATACGCAGGATGCCTCCCAGACCCAAGCTGGCACCAGTGCCAACTCGGGCTGGTTTGATAGTGCCAACGGAGTCCCACAATCTGCCATCAAGGACTGGGGCTGGTGAGTTTTGTTTCAGAGGGAAAGGCCCGTTGTTTATGTTTGGGGCCGTAGGCCCGAGTGGCCGGGTTGGCTCCTGAAAATCCGCTGACACGCAGGATGCCTCCCAGACCCAAGCTGGCACCAGTGCCAACTCGGGCTGGTTTGATAGTGCCAATGGAGTCCCACAATCTGCCATCAGGGACCGGGGCTGGTGACTTTTGTTTCAGAGGGAAAGGCCCGCTTGTTTATGTTTGGGGCCATAGGCCCGAGTGGCCGGTTGGCTCCTGAAAATCCGCGATACGCAGGATGCCTTCCCAGACCTAAGCTGGCACCAGTGCCAACTCGGGCTGGTTTGATAGTGCCAACGGAGTCCCACAATCTGCCATCAAGGACTGGGGCTGGTGACTTTTGTTTCAGAGGGAAAGGCCCGTTGTTTATGTTTGGGGCCATATGCCCGAGTGGCCGGGTGGCTCCTGAAAAATCCGCGATACGCAGGATGCCTCCCAGACCTAAGCTGGCACCAGTGCCAACTCGGGCTGGTTTGATAGTGCTAACGGAGTCCCACAATCTGCCATCAAGGACCGGGGCTGGTGAGTTTTGTTTCAGAGGGAAAGGCCCGTTGTTTATGTTTGGGGCCATAGGCCCGAGTGGCCGGGTGGCTCCTGAAAATCCGTGATACGCAGGATGCCTCCTAGACCTAAGCTGGCACCAGTGCCAACTCGGGCTGGTTTGATAGTGCCAACGGAGTCCCACAATCTGCCATCAAGGACCGGGGCTGGTGAGTTTTGTTTCAGAGGGAAAGGCCCGCTGTTTATGTTTGGGGCCATAGGCCCGAGGGCCGGCTGGCTCCTGAAAAACTGCGCTGATACGCAGGATGCCTCCCAGACCTAAGCTGGCACCAGTGCCAACTCGGGCTGGTTTGATAGTGCCAACGGAGTCCCACAATCTGCCATCAAGGACCGGGGCTGGTGACTTTTTGTTTCAGAGGGAAAGGCCCGCTGTTTATGTTTGGGGCCATAGGCCCGGAGTGGCCGGCTTGGCTCCTGAAAAACTGCGATACGCAGGATGCTCTCCCAGACCCAAGCTGGCACCAGTGCCAACTCGGGCTGGTTTGATAGTGCCAATGGAGTCCCACAATCTGCCATCAAGGACTAGGGCTGGTGAGTTTTGTTTCAGCGGGAAAGGCCCGTTGTTTATGTTTGGGGCCATAGGCCCTGAGTGGCCGGCTTGGCTCCTGAAAATCTGCTGATACGCAGGATGCTCTCCTAGACCCAAGCTGGCACCAGTGCCAACTCGGGCTGGTTTGATAGTGCCAACGGAGTCCCACACTCTGCCATCAAGGACTGGGGCTGGTGAGTTTTGTTTCAGAGGAAAGGCCCGTTGTTTATGTTTGGGGCTGTAGGCCCGAGTGGCCGGGCTGGCTCCTGAAAATCCGCTGATACGCAGGATGCCTCCCAGACCTAAGCTGGCACCAGTGCCAACTCGGGCTGGTTTGATAGTGCCAACGGAGTCCCACAATCTGCCATCAAGAACCAGGGCTGGTGAGTTTTGTTTCAGAGGGAAAGCCCCGTTGTTTATGTTTGGGGCCAATAGGCCCGAGTGGCCGGGCTGGCTCCTGAAAATCCGTGATACGTAGGATGCCTCCCAGACCTAAGCTGGCACCAGTGCCAACTCGGGCTGGTTTGATAGTGCCAACGGAGTCCCACAATCTGCCATCAAGAACTGGGGCTGGTGAGTTTTGTTTCAGAGGGAAAGGCCCGTTGTTTGTGTTTGGGGGCATCGCCCCGAGTGGCTGGCTGGCTCCTGAAAAATCCGTGATACGCAGGATGCCTCCCAGACCCAAGCTGGCACCAGTGCCAACTCGGCTGGTTTGATAGTGCCAACGGAGTCCCACAATCTGCCATCAAGGACCGGGGCTGGTGAGTTTTGTTTCAGAGGGAAAGGCCCGTTGTTTATGTTTGGGGCCATACGCCTGAGTGGCCGGCTGGCTCCTGAAAATCCGCGATACGCAGGATGCCTCCTAGACCTAAGCTGGCACCAGTGCCAACTCGGGCTGGTTTGATAGTGCCAAGGGAGTCCCACAATCTGCCATCAAGGACCGGGGCTGGTGAGTTTTGTTTCAGAGGGAAAGGCCCGCTTGTTTATGTTTGGGGCCATAGGCCCGAGTGGCCGGGCTGGCTCCTGAAAAATCGGCTGATACGTAGGATGCCTCCCAGACCCAAGCTGGCACCAGTGCCAACTCGGGCTGGTTTGATAGTGCCAACGGAGTCCCACAATCTGCCATCAAGAACCGGGGCTGGTGAGTTTTGTTTCAGAGGGAAAGGCCCGTTGTTTATGCTTGGGGGCCATAGGCCCGAGTGGCTGGCTTGGCTCCTGAAAATCCGCTGATACGCAGGATGCCTCCCAGACCTAAGCTGGCACCAGTGCCAACTCGGGCTGGTTTGATAGTGCCAACGGAGTCCCACAACCTGCCATCAAGGACCGGGGCTGGTGAGTTTTGTTTCAGAGGGAAAGGCCCGTTGTTTATGTTTGGGGCCGTAGGCCCGGAGTGGCCGGGTTGGCTCCTGAAAAACCGCGATACGCAGGATGCCTTCCCAGACCTAAGCTGGCACCAGTGCCAACTCGGGCTGGTTTGATAGTGCCAACGGAGTCCCACAATCTGCCATCAAGAACCGGGGCTGGTGAGTTTTGTTTCAGAGGGAAAGGCCCGTTGTTTATGTTTGGGGCCATAGGCCCGAGTGGCCGGGCGGCTCCTGAAAATCCGCGCATACGCAGGATGCCTCCCAGACCTAAGCTGGCACCAGTGCCAACTCGGGCTGGTTTGATAGTGCCAACGGAGTCCCACAATCTGCCATCAAGGACCGGGGCTGGTGACTTTTGTTTCAGAGGGAAAGGCCCGTTGTTTATGTTTGGGGCCATAGGCCCGAGTGGCCGGCTGGCTCCTGAAAATCCGAACACGCAGGATGCCTCCCAGACCTAAGCTGGCACCAGTGCCAACTCGGGCTGGTTTGATAGTGCCAACGGAGTCCCACAATCTGCCACCAAAGCCCGCCGGGCTGGTGACTTTTGTTTCAGAGGGAAAGGCCCGTGTTTATATTGAGGTTTGGGGCCATAGGCCCGAGTGGCCGGCTGGCTCCTGAAAATCCGCGATACGTAGGATGCCTCCCAGACCCAAGCTGGCACCAGTGCCAACTCGGGCTGGTTTGATAGTGCCAACGGAGTCCCACAATCTGCCATCAAGGACCGGGGCTGGTGAGTTTTGTTTCAGAGGGAAAGGCCCGTTGTTTATGTTTGGGGCCGTAGGCCGGAGTGGCCGGGTTGGCTCCTGAAAATCCGCGATACGTAGGATGCCTCCCAGACCTAAGCTGGCACCAGTGCCAACTCGGGCTGGTTTGATAGTGCCAACGGAGTCCCACAATCTGCCATCAAGGACCGGGGCTGGTGAGTTTTGTTTCAGAGGGAAAGGCCCGTTGTTTATGTTTGGGGCCTGGGCCCGGAGTGGCCGGCTGGCTCCTGAAAAATCCGCTGATACGTAGGATGCCTCCCAGACCTAAGCTGGCACCAGTGCCAACTCGGGCTGGTTTGATAGTGCCAACGGAGTCCCACAATCTGCCACCAAGGACCGGGGCTGGTGAGTTTTGTTTCAGAGGGAAAGGCCCGTTGTTTATGTTTGGGGCCATAGGCCCGAGTGGCCGGGCTGGCTCCTGAAAATCCGCGATACGCAGGATGCCTCCCAGACCCAAGCTGGCACCAGTGCCAACTCGGGCTGGTTTGATAGTGCCAACGGAGTCCCACAATCTGCCATCAAGGACCGGGGCTGGTGAGTTTTGTTTCAGAGGGAAAGGCCCGTTGTTTATGTTTGGGGCCATAGGCCCGAGTGGCCGGCTGGCTCCTGAAAATCCGCGATACGTAGGATGCCTCCCAGACCTAAGCTGGCACCAGTGCCAACTCGGGCTGGTTTGATAGTGCCAACGGAGTCCCACAATCTGCCATCAAGGACCGGGGCTGGTGAGTTTTGTTTCAGAGGGAAAGGCCCGTTGTTTATGTTTGGGGCCATAGGCCCGGAGTGGCCGGGTTGGCTCCTGAAAATCCGCGATACGTAGGATGCCTCCCAGACCTAAGCTGGCACCAGTGCCAACTCGGGCTGGTTTGATAGTGCCAACGGAGTCCCACAATCTGCCATCAAGGACCGGGCTGGTGAGTTTTGTTTCAGAGGGAAAGGCCCGTTGTTTATGTTTGGGGCCATAGGCCCGGAGTGGCCGGCTGGCTCCTGAAAATCCGCGTATACGCAGGATGCTTCCCAGACCCAAGCTGGCACCAGTGCCAACTCGGGCTGGTTTGATAGTGCCAACGGAGTCCCACACTCTGCCATCAGGCACCGGGGCTGGTGAGTTTTGTTTCAGAGGGAAAGGCCCGTTGTTTATGTTTGGGGCCATAGGCCCGGAGTGGCCGGCTTGGCTCCTGAAAAATCCGCGCATACGCAGGATGCCTCCCAGACCTAAGCTGGCACCAGTGCCAACTCGCGGGCTGGTTTGATAGTGCCAACGGAGTCCCACAATCTGCCATCAAGGACCGGGGCTGGTGAGTTTTGTTTCAGAGGGAAAGGCCCGTTGTTTATGTTTGGGGCCATAGGCCCGAGTGGCCGGCTGGCTCCTGAAAATCCGCGATACGCAGGATGCCTTCCCAGACCCAAGCTGGCACCAGTGCCAACTCGGGCTGGTTTGATAGTGCCAACGGAGTCCCACAATCTGCCATCAAGAACCGGGCTGGTGAGTTTTGTTTCAGAGGGAAAGGCCCGTTGTTTATGTTTGGGGCCATAGGCCCGGAGTGGCCGGCTTGGCTCCTGAAAATCCGCTGATACGTAGGATGCCTCCCAGACCCAAGCTGGCACCAGTGCCAACTCGGGCTGGTTTGATAGTGCCAACGGAGTCCCACAATCTGCCATCAAGGAACCGGGGCTGGTGAGTTTTGTTTCAGAGGGAAAGGCCCGTTGTTTATGTTTGGGGCCATAGGCCCGAGTGGCCGGGTGGCTCCTGAAAATCCGCGGATACGTAGGATGCCTCCCCAGACCTAAGCTGGCACCAGTGCCAACTCGGGCTGGTTTGATAGTGCCAACGGAGTCCCACAATCTGCCATCAAGGACCGGGGCTGGTGAGTTTTGTTTCAGAGGGAAAGGCCCGTTGTTTATGTTTGGGGCCATAGGCCCGAGTGGCCGGGCTGGCTCCTGAAAAATCGCGATACGCAGGATGCCTCCCCCAGACCTAAGCTGGCACCAGTGCCAACTCGGGCTGGTTTGATAGTGCCAACGGAGTCCCACAATCTGCCATCAAGGACCGGGGCTGGTGAGTTTTGTTTCAGAGGGAAAGGCCCGTTGTTTATGTTTGGGGCCATAGGCCCGAGTGGCCGGCTGGCTCCTGAAAATCCGCGCATACGCAGGATGCCTCCCAGACCTAAGCTGGCACCAGTGCCAACTCGGGCTGGTTTGATAGTGCCAACGGAGTCCCACAATCTGCCATCAAGGACCGGGGCTGGTGAGTTTTGTTTCAGAGGGAAAGGCCCGTTGTTTATGTTTTGGGGGCCATAGGCCCGAGTGGCCGGGCTGGCTCCTGAAAAATCCGCGATACGCAGGATGCCTCCCAGACCCAAGCTGGCACCAGTGCCAACTCGGGCTGGTTTGATAGTGCCAACGGAGTCCCACAATCTGCCATCAAGGACCGGGGCTGGTGAGTTTTGTTTCAGAGGGAAAGGCCCGTTGTTTATGTTTGGGGCCATAGGCCCGGAGTGGCCGGGCTGGCTCCTGAAAATCCGCGATACGCAGGATGCCTCCCAGACCCAAGCTGGCACCAGTGCCAACTCGGGCTGGTTTGATAGTGCCAACGGAGTCCCACAATCTGCCATCAAGGACCGGGGCTGGTGAGTTTTGTTTCAGAGGGAAAGGCCCGTTGTTTATGTTTGGGGCCATAGGCCCGGAGTGGCCGGCTTGGCTCCTGAAAATCCGCGATACGCAGGATGCCTCCCAGACCTAAGCTGGCACCAGTGCCAACTCGGGCTGGTTTGATAGTGCCAACGGAGTCCCACAATCTGCCATCAAGGACCGGGGCTGGTGAGTTTTGTTTCAGAGGGAAAGGCCCGTTGTTTATGTTTGGGGCCATAGGCCCGAGTGGCCGGCTGGCTCCTGAAAATCCGCTGATACGCAGGATGCCTCCCAGACCCAAGCTGGCACCAGTGCCAACTCGGGCTGGTTTGATAGTGCCAACGGAGTCCCACAATCTGCCATCAAGAACCGGGGCTGGTGAGTTTTGTTTCAGAGGGAAAGGCCCGTTGTTTATGTTTGGGGCCATAGGCCCGAGTGGCCGGCTTGGCTCCTGAAAATCCGCGATACGCAGGATGCCTCCCAGACCCAAGCTGGCACCAGTGCCAACTCGGGCTGGTTTGATAGTGCCAACGGAGTCCCACAATCTGCCATCAAGGACCGGGGCTGGTGAGTTTTGTTTCAGAGGGAAAGGCCCGTTGTTTATGTTTGGGGCCATAGGCCCGAGTGGCCGGGCTGGCTCCTGAAAATCCGCGAATACGCAGGATGCCTCCCAGACCTAAGCTGGCACCAGTGCCAACTCGGGCTGGTTTGATAGTGCCAACGGAGTCCCACAATCTGCCACCAAGGACCGGGGCTGGTGAGTTTTGTTTCAGAGGGAAAGGCCCGTTGTTTATGTTTGGGGCCATAGGCCCGAGTGGCCGGGTTGGCTCCTGAAAATCCGCGATACGTAGGATGCCTCCCAGACCCAAGCTGGCACCAGTGCCAACTCGGGCTGGTTTGATAGTGCCAACGGAGTCCCACAATCTGCCATCAAGGAACCGGGCTGGTGAGTTTTGTTTCAGAGGGAAAGGCCCGTTGTTTATGTTTGGGGCCATAGGCCCGAGTGGCCGGCTTGGCTCCTGAAAATCCGCGGATACGCAGGATGCCT
The DNA here is from genome assembly GCF_901933205.1 of Camarhynchus parvulus. Lineage (NCBI taxonomy): Eukaryota > Metazoa > Chordata > Aves > Passeriformes > Thraupidae > Camarhynchus > Camarhynchus parvulus. The sequence goes on from NW_022148449.1 coordinate 9,898, forward strand.
CCCAGACCTAAGCTGGCACCAGTGCCAACTCGGGCTGGTTTGATAGTGCCAACGGAGTCCCACAATCTGCCATCAAGGACCGGGCTGGTGAGTTTTGTTTCAGAGGGAAAGGCCCGCTGTTTATGTTTGGGGCCATAGGCCCGGAGTGGCCGGGCTGGCTCCTGAAAATCCGCGATACGCAGGATGCCTCCCAGACCTAAGCTGGCACCAGTGCCAACTCGGGCTGGTTTGATAGTGCCAACGGAGTCCCACAATCTGCCATCAAGGAACCGGGCTGGTGAGTTTTGTTTCAGAGGGAAAGGCCCGTTGTTTATGTTTGGGGCCATAGGCCCGAGTGGCCGGCTTGGCTCCTGAAAATCCGCGATACGTAGGATGCCTCCCAGACCTAAGCTGGCACCAGTGCCAACTCGGGCTGGTTTGATAGTGCCAACGGAGTCCCACAATCTGCCATCAAGGACCGGGCTGGTGAGTTTTGTTTCAGAGGGAAAGGCCCGTTGTTTATGTTTGGGGCCATAGGCCCGAGTGGCCGGCTGGCTCCTGAAAAATCCGCGATACGCAGGATGCCTCCCAGACCTAAGCTGGCACCAGTGCCAACTCGGGCTGGTTTGATAGTGCCAACGGAGTCCCACAATCTGCCACCAAGGAACCGGGCTGGTGAGTTTTGTTTCAGAGGGAAAGGCCCGTTGTTTATGTTTGGGGCCATAGGCCCGGAGTGGCCGGCTTGGCTCCTGAAAAATCCGCGATACGCAGGATGCCTCCCAGACCCAAGCTGGCACCAGTGCCAACTCGGGCTGGTTTGATAGTGCCAACGGAGTCCCACAATCTGCCATCAAGAACCGGGGCTGGTGAGTTTTGTTTCAGAGGGAAAGGCCCGTTGTTTATGTTTGGGGCCATAGGCCCGGAGTGGCCGGCTGGCTCCTGAAAATCCGCGCGATACGCAGGATGCCTCCCAGACCCAAGCTGGCACCAGTGCCAACTCGGGCTGGTTTGATAGTGCCAACGGAGTCCCACAATCTGCCATCAAGGACCGGGGCTGGTGAGTTTTGTTTCAGAGGGAAAGGCCCGTTGTTTATGTTTGGGGCCATAGGCCCGGAGTGGCCGGCTTGGCTCCTGAAAATCCGCGGATACGCAGGATGCCTCCCAGACCCAAGCTGGCACCAGTGCCAACTCGGGCTGGTTTGATAGTGCCAACGGAGTCCCACAATCTGCCATCAAGAACCGGGCTGGTGAGTTTTGTTTCAGAGGGAAAGGCCCGTTGTTTATGTTTGGGGCCATAGGCCCGAGTGGCCGGCTGGCTCCTGAAAAATCCGCGATACGCAGGATGCCTCCCAGACCTGCGCTGGCACCAGTGCCAACTCGGGCTGGTTTGATAGTGCCAACGGAGTCCCACAATCTGCCATCAAGGACCGGGCTGGTGAGTTTTGTTTCAGAGGGAAAGGCCCGTTGTTTATGTTTGGGGCCATAGGCCCGAGTGGCCGGCTTGGCTCCTGAAAAATCCGCGATACGCAGGATGCCTCCCAGACCTAAGCTGGCACCAGTGCCAACTCGGGCTGGTTTGATAGTGCCAACGGAGTCCCACAATCTGCCATCAAGGACCGGGCTGGTGAGTTTTGTTTCAGAGGGAAAGGCCCGTTGTTTATGTTTGGGGCCATAGGCCCGAGTGGCCGGGCTGGCTCCTGAAAATCCGCGATACGTAGGATGCCTCCCAGACCTAAGCTGGCACCAGTGCCAACTCGGGCTGGTTTGATAGTGCCAACGGAGTCCCACAATCTGCCATCAAGAACCGGGCCTGGTGAGTTTTGTTTCAGAGGGAAAGGCCCGTTGTTTATGTTTGGGGCCATAGGCCCGGAGTGGCCGGCTTGGCTCCTGAAAATCCGCGATACGCAGGATGCCTCCCAGACCCAAGCTGGCACCAGTGCCAACTCGGGCTGGTTTGATAGTGCCAACGGAGTCCCACAATCTGCCATCAAGGAACCGGGCTGGTGAGTTTTTGTTTCAGAGGGAAAGGCCCGTTGTTTATGTTTGGGGCCATAGGCCCGAGTGGCCGGCTTGGCTCCTGAAAATCCGCGATACGCAGGATGCCTCCCAGACCCAAGCTGGCACCAGTGCCAACTCGGGCTGGTTTGATAGTGCCAACGGAGTCCCACAATCTGCCATCAAGAACCGGGGCTGGTGAGTTTTGTTTCAGAGGGAAAGGCCCGCTTGTTTATGTTTGGGGCCATAGGCCCGAGTGGCCGGCTGGCTCCTGAAAATCCGCGATACGCAGGATGCCTCCCAGACCTAAGCTGGCACCAGTGCCAACTCGGGCTGGTTTGATAGTGCCAACGGAGTCCCACAATCTGCCATCAAGAACCGGGGCTGGTGACTTTTGTTTCAGAGGGAAAGGCCCGTTGTTTATGTTTGGGGCCATAGGCCCGAGAGTGGCCGGCTTGGCTCCTGAAAAATCCGCGATACGTAGGATGCCTCCCAGACCCAAGCTGGCACCAGTGCCAACTCGGGCTGGTTTGATAGTGCCAACGGAGTCCCACAATCTGCCATCAAGAACCGGGGCTGGTGAGTTTTGTTTCAGAGGGAAAGGCCCGTTGTTTATGTTTGGGGCCATAGGCCCGGAGTGGCCGGCTGGCTCCTGAAAAATCCGCCATACGCAGGATGCCTCCCAGACCTAAGCTGGCACCAGTGCCAACTCGGGCTGGTTTGATAGTGCCAACGGAGTCCCACAATCTGCCATCAAGGACCGGGCCTGGTGAGTTTTGTTTCAGAGGGAAAGGCCCGTTGTTTATGTTTGGGGCCATAGGCCCGAGTGGCCGGCTTGGCTCCTGAAAATCCGCGATACGCAGGATGCCTCCCAGACCCAAGCTGGCACCAGTGCCAACTCGGGCTGGTTTGATAGTGCCAACGGAGTCCCACAATCTGCCATCAAGAACCGGGCTGGTGAGTTTTGTTTCAGAGGGAAAGGCCCGTTGTTTATGTTTGGGGCCATAGGCCCGAGTGGCCGGGTTGGCTCCTGAAAAATCCGCGATACGCAGGATGCCTCCCAGACCCAAGCTGGCACCAGTGCCAACTCGGGCTGGTTTGATAGTGCCAACGGAGTCCCACAATCTGCCATCAAGGACCGGGGCTGGTGAGTTTTGTTTCAGAGGGAAAGGCCCGCTGTTTATGTTTGGGGCCATAGGCCCGAGTGGCCGGCTGGCTCCTGAAAAATCCGCGATACGCAGGATGCTCTCCCAGACCCAAGCTGGCACCAGTGCCAACTCGGGCTGGTTTGATAGTGCCAACGGAGTCCCACAATCTGCCATCAAGGACCGGGGCTGGTGAGTTTTGTTTCAGAGGGAAAGGCCCGTTGTTTATGTTTGGGGCCATAGGCCCGAGTGGCCGGGCTGGCTCCTGAAAATCCGCGATACGTAGGATGCCTCCCCAGACCTAAGCTGGCACCAGTGCCAACTCGGGCTGGTTTGATAGTGCCAACGGAGTCCCACAATCTGCCATCAAGGACCGGGGCTGGTGAGTTTTGTTTCAGAGGGAAAGGCCCGTTGTTTATGTTTGGGGCCATAGGCCCGAGTGGCCGGCTTGGCTCCTGAAAATCCGCGATACGCAGGATGCCTCCCAGACCAAGCTGGCACCAGTGCCAACTCGGGCTGGTTTGATAGTGCCAACGGAGTCCCACAATCTGCCATCAAGAACCGGGGCTGGTGAGTTTTGTTTCAGAGGGAAAGGCCCGTTGTTTATGTTTGGGGCCATAGGCCCGGAGTGGCCGGCGGCTCCTGAAAAATCCGCGATACGCAGGATGCCTCCCAGACCTAAGCTGGCACCAGTGCCAACTCGGGCTGGTTTGATAGTGCCAACGGAGTCCCACAATCTGCCATCAAGGACCGGGGCTGGTGAGTTTTGTTTCAGAGGGAAAGGCCCGTTGTTTATGTTTGGGGCCATAGGCCCGAGAGTGGCCGGGTGCTCCTGAAAAATCCGCGATACGCAGGATGCCTCCCCGACCTAAGCTGGCACCAGTGCCAACTCGGGCTGGTTTGATAGTGCCAACGGAGTCCCACAATCTGCCATCAAGAACCGGGCTGGTGAGTTTTGTTTCAGAGGGAAAGGCCCGTTGTTTATGTTTGGGGCCATAGGCCCGGAGTGGCCGGGCTGGCTCCTGAAAATCCGCGATACGCAGGATGCCTCCCAGACCCAAGCTGGCACCAGTGCCAACTCGGGCTGGTTTGATAGTGCCAACGGAGTCCCACAATCTGCCATCAAGGACCGGGGCTGGTGAGTTTTGTTTCAGAGGGAAAGGCCCGTTGTTTATGTTTGGGGCCATAGGCCCGAGTGGCCGGCTGGCTCCTGAAAATCCGCTGATACGCAGGATGCCTCCCAGACCTAAGCTGGCACCAGTGCCAACTCGGGCTGGTTTGATAGTGCCAACGGAGTCCCACAATCTGCCATCAAGGACCGGGGTGGTGAGTTTTGTTTCAGAGGGAAAGGCCCGCTTGTTTATGTTTGGGGCCATAGGCCCGAGTGGCCGGCTTGGCTCCTGAAAAATCCGCGATACGCAGGATGCCTCCCAGACCTAAGCTGGCACCAGTGCCAACTCGGGCTGGTTTGATAGTGCCAACGGAGTCCCACAATCTGCCATCAAGAACCGGGGCTGGTGAGTTTTTGTTTCAGAGGGAAAGGCCCGTTGTTTATGTTTGGGGCCATAGGCCCGAGTGGCCGGCTTGGCTCCTGAAAAATCCGCGATACGCAGGATGCCTCCCAGACCCAAGCTGGCACCAGTGCCAACTCGGGCTGGTTTGATAGTGCCAACGGAGTCCCACAATCTGCCATCAAGAACCGGGGCTGGTGAGTTTTGTTTCAGAGGGAAAGGCCCGTTGTTTATGTTTGGGGGCCATAGGCCCGAGTGGCCGGCTTGGCTCCTGAAAAATCCGCGATACGCAGGATGCCTCCCAGACCTAAGCTGGCACCAGTGCCAACTCGGGCTGGTTTGATAGTGCCAACGGAGTCCCACAATCTGCCATCAAGGACCGGGGCTGGTGAGTTTTGTTTCAGAGGGAAAGGCCCGTTGTTTATGTTTGGGGCCATGGGCCCGGAGTGGCCGGCTTGGCTCCTGAAAATCCGCGATACGCAGGATGCCTCCCAGACCTAAGCTGGCACCAGTGCCAACTCGGGCTGGTTTGATAGTGCCAACGGAGTCCCACAATCTGCCATCAAGGAACCGGGCTGGTGAGTTTTGTTTCAGAGGGAAAGGCCCGTTGTTTATGTTTGGGGCCATGGGCCCGAGTGGCCGGCTGGCTCCTGAAAACTCCGCGATACGCAGGATGCCTCCCAGACCTAAGCTGGCACCAGTGCCAACTCGGGCTGGTTTGATAGTGCCAACGGAGTCCCACAATCTGCCACCAAGAACCGGGGCTGGTGAGTTTTGTTTCAGAGGGAAAGGCCCGTTGTTTATGTTTGGGGCCATAGGCCCGGAGTGGCCGGCTGGCTCCTGAAAATCCGCGATACGCAGGATGCCTCCCAGACCCAAGCTGGCACCAGTGCCAACTCGGGCTGGTTTGATAGTGCCAACGGAGTCCCACAATCTGCCACCAAGGACCGGGGCTGGTGAGTTTTGTTTCAGAGGGAAAGGCCCGTTGTTTATGTTTGGGGCCATAGGCCCGAGTGGCCGGCTTGGCTCCTGAAAATCCGCGATACGCAGGATGCCTCCCAGACCTAAGCTGGCACCAGTGCCAACTCGGGCTGGTTTGATAGTGCCAACGGAGTCCCACAATCTGCCATCAAGAACCGGGGCTGGTGAGTTTTGTTTCAGAGGGAAAGGCCCGCTTGTTTATGTTTGGGGCCATAGGCCCGGAGTGGCCGGCTGGCTCCTGAAAATCCGCTGATACGCAGGATGCCTCCCAGACCTAAGCTGGCACCAGTGCCAACTCGGGCTGGTTTGATAGTGCCAACGGAGTCCCACAATCTGCCACCAAGAACCGGGGCTGGTGAGTTTTGTTTCAGAGGGAAAGGCCCGTTGTTTATGTTTGGGGCCATAGGCCCGAGTGGCCGGGCTGGCTCCTGAAAATCCGCGATACGCAGGATGCCTCCCAGACCTAAGCTGGCACCAGTGCCAACTCGGGCTGGTTTGATAGTGCCAACGGAGTCCCACAATCTGCCATCAAGGACCGGGGTGGTGAGTTTTGTTTCAGAGGGAAAGGCCCGTTGTTTATGTTTGGGGCCATATGGCCCGAGTGGCCGGCTGGCTCCTGAAAATCCGCGATACGCAGGATGCCTCCCAGACCTAAGCTGGCACCAGTGCCAACTCGGGCTGGTTTGATAGTGCCAACGGAGTCCCACAATCTGCCATCAAGAACCGGGCTGGTGAGTTTTGTTTCAGAGGGAAAGGCCCGTTGTTTATGTTTGGGGCCATAGGCCCGAGTGGCCGGCTGGCTCCTGAAAAATCCGCGGATACGCGCAGATGCCTCCCCAGACCTAAGCTGGCACCAGTGCCAACTCGGGCTGGTTTGATAGTGCCAACGGAGTCCCACAATCTGCCATCAAGAACCGGGGCTGGTGAGTTTTGTTTCAGAGGGAAAGGCCCGTTGTTTATGTTTGGGGCCATAGGCCCGGAGTGGCCGGCTTGGCTCCTGAAAATCCGCGATACGCAGGATGCCTCCCAGACCCAAGCTGGCACCAGTGCCAACTCGGGCTGGTTTGATAGTGCCAACGGAGTCCCACAATCTGCCATCAAGGACCGGGCTGGTGAGTTTTGTTTCAGAGGGAAAGGCCCGCTTGTTTATGTTTGGGGCCATAGGCCCGGAGTGGCCGGCTTGGCTCCTGAAAAAGGCGCGATACGCAGGATGCCTCCCAGACCCAAGCTGGCACCAGTGCCAACTCGGGCTGGTTTGATAGTGCCAACGGAGTCCCACAATCTGCCATCAAGGACCGGGGCTGGTGAGTTTTGTTTCAGAGGGAAAGGCCCGTTGTTTATGTTTGGGGCCATAGGCCCGGAGTGGCCGGCTTGGCTCCTGAAAAATCCGCGATACGCAGGATGCCTCCCAGACCCAAGCTGGCACCAGTGCCAACTCGGGCTGGTTTGATAGTGCCAACGGAGTCCCACAATCTGCCATCAAGGAACCGGGCTGGTGAGTTTTGTTTCAGAGGGAAAGGCCCGTTGTTTATGTTTGGGGCCATAGGCCCGAGTGGCCGGCTGGCTCCTGAAAATCCGCGATACGCAGGATGCCTCCCAGACCCAAGCTGGCACCAGTGCCAACTCGGGCTGGTTTGATAGTGCCAACGGAGTCCCACAATCTGCCATCAAGGACCGGGCTGGTGAGTTTTGTTTCAGAGGGAAAGGCCCGTTGTTTATGTTTGGGGCCATAGGCCCGAGTGGCCGGGCTGGCTCCTGAAAAATCCGCTGATACGCAGGATGCCTCCCAGACCTAAGCTGGCACCAGTGCCAACTCGGGCTGGTTTGATAGTGCCAACGGAGTCCCACAATCTGCCATCAAGAACCGGGCTGGTGACTTTTGTTTCAGAGGGAAAGGCCCGTTGTTTATGTTTGGGGCCATAGGCCCGAGTGGCCGGCTGGCTCCTGAAAATCCGCGATACGCAGGATGCCTCCCAGACCCAAGCTGGCACCAGTGCCAACTCGGGCTGGTTTGATAGTGCCAACGGAGTCCCACAATCTGCCATCAAGGACCGGGGCTGGTGAGTTTTGTTTCAGAGGGAAAGGCCCGTTGTTTATGTTTGGGGCCATAGGCCCGGAGTGGCCGGCTTGGCTCCTGAAAATCCGCGATACGCAGGATGCCTCCCAGACCCAAGCTGGCACCAGTGCCAACTCGGGCTGGTTTGATAGTGCCAACGGAGTCCCACAATCTGCCATCAAGGACCGGGGTTGGTGAGTTTTGTTTCAGAGGGAAAGGCCCGTTGTTTATGTTTGGGGCCATAGGCCCGGAGTGGCCGGCGGCTGGCTCCTGAAAATCGGCGATACGCAGGATGCCTCCCAGACCCAAGCTGGCACCAGTGCCAACTCGGGCTGGTTTGATAGTGCCAACGGAGTCCCACAATCTGCCATCAAGAACCGGGCTGGTGACTTTTGTTTCAGAGGGAAAGGCCCGTTGTTTATGTTTGGGGCCATAGGCCCGAGTGGCCGGCTTGGCTCCTGAAAAATCCGCGATACGCAGGATGCCTCCCAGACCCAAGCTGGCACCAGTGCCAACTCGGGCTGGTTTGATAGTGCCAACGGAGTCCCACAATCTGCCATCAAGGACCGGGGCTGGTGAGTTTTGTTTCAGAGGGAAAGGCCCGTTGTTTATGTTTGGGGCCATAGGCCCGAGTGGCCGGCTGGCTCCTGAAAATCGGCGATACGCAGGATGCCTCCCAGACCCAAGCTGGCACCAGTGCCAACTCGGGCTGGTTTGATAGTGCCAACGGAGTCCCACAATCTGCCATCAAGAACCGGGCTGGTGACTTTTGTTTCAGAGGGAAAGGCCCGTTGTTTATGTTTGGGGCCATAGGCCCGAGTGGCCGGCTTGGCTCCTGAAAATCGGCGATACGCAGGATGCCTCCCAGACCCAAGCTGGCACCAGTGCCAACTCGGGCTGGTTTGATAGTGCCAACGGAGTCCCACAATCTGCCATCAAGAACCGGGCTGGTGAGTTTTGTTTCAGAGGGAAAGGCCCGTTGTTTATGTTTGGGGCCATAGGCCCGGAGTGGCCGGCTTGGCTCCTGAAAAATCGGCGATACGTAGGAGATGCCTCCCAGACCTAAGCTGGCACCAGTGCCAACTCGGGCTGGTTTGATAGTGCCAACGGAGTCCCACAATCGGCCATCAAGAACCGGGCTGGTGACTTTTGTTTCAGAGGGAAAGGCCCGTTGTTTATGTTTGGGGCCATAGGCCCGAGTGGCCGGGCTGGCTCCTGAAAAATCGGCGATACGCAGGATGCGCTCCCAGACCTAAGCTGGCACCAGTGCCAACTCGGGCTGGTTTGATAGTGCCAACGGAGTCCCACAATCTGCCATCAAGGACCGGGGCTGGTGACTTTTGTTTCAGAGGGAAAGGCCCGTTGTTTATGTTTGGGGCCATAGGCCCGGAGTGGCCGGTTGGCTCCTGAAAATCCGCGATACGCAGGATGCCTCCCAGACCTAAGCTGGCACCAGTGCCAACTCGGGCTGGTTTGATAGTGCCAACGGAGTCCCACAATCTGCCATCAAGAACCGGGCTGGTGACTTTTGTTTCAGAGGGAAAGGCCCGTTGTTTATGTTTGGGGCCATAGGCCCGAGTGGCCGGCTTGGCTCCTGAAAATCGGCGATACGCAGGATGCCTCCCAGACCCAAGCTGGCACCAGTGCCAACTCGGGCTGGTTTGATAGTGCCAACGGAGTCCCACAATCTGCCATCAAGGACCGGGCTGGGTGACTTTTGTTTCAGAGGGAAAGGCCCGTTGTTTATGTTTGGGGCCATAGGCCCGAGTGGCCGGGCTGGCTCCTGAAAATCCGCGATACGCAGGATGCCTCCCAGACCCAAGCTGGCACCAGTGCCAACTCGGGCTGGTTTGATAGTGCCAACGGAGTCCCACAATCTGCCATCAAGAACCGGGGCTGGTGACTTTTGTTTCAGAGGGAAAGGCCCGTTGTTTATGTTTGGGGCCATAGGCCCGAGTGGCCGGCTTGGCTCCTGAAAATCGGCGATACGCAGGATGCCTCCCAGACCCAAGCTGGCACCAGTGCCAACTCGGGCTGGTTTGATAGTGCCAACGGAGTCCCACAATCTGCCATCAAGGACCGGGCTGGTGACTTTTGTTTCAGAGGGAAAGGCCCGTTGTTTATGTTTGGGGCCATAGGCCCGAGTGGCCGGGCTGGCTCCTGAAAATCGGCGATACGCAGGATGCCTCCCAGACCCAAGCTGGCACCAGTGCCAACTCGGGCTGGTTTGATAGTGCCAACGGAGTCCCACAATCTGCCATCAAGAACCGGGGCTGGTGACTTTTGTTTCAGAGGGAAAGGCCCGTTGTTTATGTTTGGGGCCATAGGCCCGGAGTGGCCGGCTGGCTCCTGAAAATCCGCGATACGCAGGATGCCTCCCAGACCCAAGCTGGCACCAGTGCCAACTCGGGCTGGTTTGATAGTGCCAACGGAGTCCCACAATCTGCCATCAAGGACCGGGCCTGGTGAGTTTTGTTTCAGAGGGAAAGGCCCGTTGTTTATGTTTGGGGCCATAGGCCCGAGTGGCCGGCTTGGCTCCTGAAAATCGGCGATACGCAGGATGCCTCCCAGACCCAAGCTGGCACCAGTGCCAACTCGGGCTGGTTTGATAGTGCCAACGGAGTCCCACAATCTGCCATCAAGAACCGGGGCTGGTGACTTTTGTTTCAGAGGGAAAGGCCCGTTGTTTATGTTTGGGGCCATAGGCCCGAGTGGCCGGCTTGGCTCCTGAAAATCGCGCGATACGCAGGATGCCTCCCAGACCCAAGCTGGCACCAGTGCCAACTCGGGCTGGTTTGATAGTGCCAACGGAGTCCCACAATCTGCCATCAAGGAACCGGGGCTGGTGAGTTTTGTTTCAGAGGGAAAGGCCCGTTGTTTATGTTTGGGGCCATAGGCCCGAGTGGCCGGCTTGGCTCCTGAAAATCCGCGATACGCAGGATGCCTCTCAGACCCAAGCTGGCACCAGTGCCAACTCGGGCTGGTTTGATAGTGCCAACGGAGTCCCACAATCTGCCATCAAGGACCGGGGCTGGTGACTTTTGTTTCAGAGGGAAAGGCCCGTTGTTTATGTTTGGGGCCATAGGCCCGGAGTGGCCGGCTGGCTCCTGAAAATCCGCGATACGCAGGATGCCTCCCAGACCCAAGCTGGCACCAGTGCCAACTCGGGCTGGTTTGATAGTGCCAACGGAGTCCCACAATCTGCCATCAAGAACCGGGCTGGTGACTTTTGTTTCAGAGGGAAAGGCCCGTTGTTTATGTTTGGGGCCATAGGCCCGGAGTGGCCGGCTGGCTCCTGAAAAATCGCGATACGCAGGATGCCTTCCCAGACCTAAGCTGGCACCAGTGCCAACTCGGGCTGGTTTGATAGTGCCAACGGAGTCCCACAATCTGCCATCAAGAACCGGGGCTGGTGACTTTTGTTTCAGAGGGAAAAGGCCCGTTGTTTATGTTTGGGGCCATAGGCCCGAGTGGCCGGCTGGCTCCTGAAAAATCGGCGATACGCAGGATGCTTCCCCAGACCCAAGCTGGCACCAAGTGCCAACTCGGGCTGGTTTGATAGTGCCAACGGAGTCCCACACCCGCCATCACAAGGACCGGGGCTGGTGAGTTTTGTTTCAGAGGGAAAGGCCCGCTTGTTTATGTTTGGGGCCATAGCCCCGGAGTGGCCGGGTTGGCTCCTGAAAAATCGGCGATACGCAGGATGCCTTCCCAGACCCAAGCTGGCACCAGTGCCAACTCGGGCTGGTTTGATAGTGCCAACGGAGTCCCACAATCTGCCATCAAGGACCGGGGCTGGTGAGTCTTTGTTTCAGAGGGAAAGGCCCGTTGTTTATGTTTAGGTTGTGCCCGCCTCGGAGTGGCCGGGCTGGCTCCTGAAAAATCGCCGATACGCAGGATGCCTCCCAGACCTAAGCTGGCACCAGTGCCAACTCGGGCTGGTTTGATAGTGCCAACGGAGTCCCACAATCTGCCATCAAGGACCGGGCTGGTGACTTTTGTTTCAGAGGGAAAGGCCCGCTGTTTATGTTTGGGCCCTATAGGCCC
>NW_022148450.1:0-21603 GCF_901933205.1 Camarhynchus parvulus
CTTGCCCACCCCCCCTCCCCTGCAAACAGCCCATCCCTGTTTGCCCTTTCCCTCTCTGGCCCCACTCCCCATTGCTGTTCCTGACTTGGCCCCATGGGAACGTCCCTTGGGCAGCAGGATCATCCTACAAGTGCTGCAGGAATTGTCTGCAGGCTCCTGCAGTGCCTCCTGCTGCTCCCCTTGCCAGAGGCAGCCCAGGCCAGGGGGGCACATCTGGGCTGCTGTGTCTGCCTCTGGGGCTCCCTGTTCTGGGCAGTGAGGAGGAGCTGCAGAGGCTCTGCAGGACTGACAGGATGGGCTTTGGGGCTGGTAGGAGAAGCTGAGGGACCTGGGCTGCTGGAGCTGCTGAAGAGGAGGCCCAGGGCTCATCCTGCAACTGCTCCAAGGGTGGATCCAGAGAATCCCAGGATCGGCAAGGTTGGAAAAGACTTTGGAGATCATCAAGTCCAACCTGTGCCCTGACACTGCCTTGTCTCCCCTTGGCCTCCTCTTCTCCAGGATAAACAACCCCAGCTCCCTCAGCCACTCCTCACAGCTCCTGTGTTCCAGACCCCTCCCCAGCCTTGCTGCCCTTCTCTGGACACGCTCCAGCCCCTCCATGTCCTTCCTAAAATGGGGACCCAGAACTGGACACCACACTCAAGGTGCTGCCCAAGCAGTGCTGAGCAGAGGGGAAGAATCCCTGCCCTGCTCCTGCTGGCCACACCATTCCTGATCCAGGCCAGGAGCCATTGGCCTTCTTGGCCACCTGGGCACACTGCTGGCTCATGTCCAGCCTGCTGTCCATCAGTCCCTGCAGGTCCCTTTCTGCCTGGCTGCTCTCCAGCCACTCTGTCCCCAGCCTGTAGTGCTGCAGGGCTTGTTGTGGCCAAAGTGCAGGACCCGGCACTGGGACTTGTTAAACCTCACCTTGTTGGATTTGGGCCCTGGATCCAGCCTGTTCAGGTCCCTGTGCAGAGCCCTCCTATTCTCCAGCAGATGAACACTCCCAGACAACTTGGTGTCGCCACTGTTCCATGAGGCCCCAGAGTGTCCCAATGGTCTCCACGATTCCATGAGGCCTCCCAGTGTCACAATGTCCCTTTTGTTCCATGGGACCCCTTGGAGTCACAAAGTCCCTTGGATCCTTGGGCCCCACAGTGTCACAATGGATCCTCGGTTCCATGAGGTCTGGCAGTGCAGCAATGCTCTCCTTGGTTCCACAGTGTCACAATGGCCTCTTGGTCCCAAGGGCCACCATGGTGTCAAACATGTTTCCTTCATTCCAGGAGTCCCTGAGGAGCAGCACTGGTCCCTTGGTTCCACGGGGCCCTGCAGTGTCACAATGGCCCCATCATGACACCAGGTCCTGCTCTGTCACAATGCTCTGCATGGTTCCACAAGGCCCTGCAGGGTCACAGTGGCCTCTGTGGTGCCACCAGGACCCAGACTGTCACAATGGACTCCTTGCTTCCATTCAGCCCCACAGTGTCACAGTGGCCCCTTGGCTCTGTGCTGCCATGTCATACACAGTGTCACCATGGTCCTCTTAGTGCCACCAGGCCCCGCAGTGTCACAATGGCCCCTTGCTTCCGCAGGGCCCTGCAGGGTCACAATCACCAGAGAATCAACCAGGCTGGAAGACAGCTTGGAGAGCATCAAGTCCAACCTGGGACCCAACACCACCTTGTCACACAGATCATGGCACTGAGTGCCACATCCAATCTTTCCTTAAACATTTCCAGGGATGGTGACTCACCCACCTCCCTGGGGATCCAGTTCCTGTGATCTAACACTGTGCTGCCAAAACAATGCCAAGCACAGGGGAAAAATCACTGCCCTGCTCCTGCTGGCCCCACCATTCCTGTAACATAGGAGCGCCAGGGGCTGGATGAGGGAAATGGTGGGGACGCAGTGGGAACAAAGTCTGATTGATTGTCAGCCATGAAGGGTCTTGATTTTCATATCTGTTCAGGCTGCATTAGAAGCTGGTAGGGGTCAATGTCAATTGAACATTGCCGATATCAACCTACAAACAGGAAAAGAAAAATTAGGAGGCGAAATCACTTCTCCCTGCATTGTTTTCAATACAGTATATTCACTTTGAATAAAATTCTGAAATCTGTCCAATTAACCACAGAAGAATTGAAAACTTACACTATTACCAGAGGTTTTTCTTTTTCAAGTGTGTTCAAAAACTGTTTATGAACTTTTCTCACTGAATTCCTAAACTTAAGAGCTCAAGAAAGAAGAGGAATCTGGAGCAGTGAAATTCATCAGTAACCTCCAAGTGGCTGAGGATCCATCCCCATCAGAGCAGCAATGAACAGAAATGGGCACAGCTCTGTGGCTGCCCCAGCTTTGGCATGGGCCCTGGGCCTGGAGCAGGAGCAGCTCTTGAGGGCCCCAAGGCCGCAGCTCTTGTGCTGCCCTGGGCAGATGGGATGGCAGCAGGGGCTGCAGAGCTCTCAGCACCTCAGGCCGAGGGGAGCAGGGCAGCCAGGAAGCCTCCTTTGGCCTTGGCCAAGCACCTTCCCCCATGGCTGGGGCTGAGTCCTGTGGCAGCTGCAGCTGCTGCTGTGCCCTTGCCAGGGGCTGAGGCCGTGGGGCCAGTGGCCAGAGCAGCCTGGCCTGAGCAGAGCTGTGGGGCCAGAGCCGGCTGGGCTGGGCTGGGGAGAGGCCCTTGGTGCTGCCCAGAGCTCAGGGCAGCTGGCAGAGCTTGCAGGGAGCTGGGCTGGGCTCCGAGAGCCTGGCCCAGAAACCATCAGTGTCCATCTCAGCCTGGCTGAGCGTGCAGGGGGCAGGACTCAGGCCAGGCCTTGTGGGGCAGGGCCAGCGCCTGTGCAAGGCATTGCAAACAGGCAAGTGGCCCAGAGAGGAGGCTGCTCTGTGCCCTTGGTGGCACGGACAGAGCAGGGAGGGGGCCCAGGACATTTGTCAGCGCCAGCCTCTGTGCCCAGCCCTTGGCAGCCCTGGCTGCTGAGCCCAGCTTTGGCCTGGGCTGAGTTTGGCTGTGGCCCAGCTCCATCCTCCTGCGGGGCTCAGGGCCTGTTCCCGGCCATGGCCAGCCCTGGCCGGCCTCTCTGCTGGCCCAGAGGCCGGCAGAGCCCGGGGCAGGGCTGTCTGTGCAGCCCCACAGGTGCCAGGGGCTCTGCAGGAGCTGGCAGAGGCTGCCCAGCAGGGGAGGCCATGGGGCACAGAGCCCCAAGGCTGCTGTGGGCACCACGGCACAGGGGCCGTTCCCAGCCCGCAATGCTCCTGGCCTGGGCTGGGCCTGCCCAGGGGCTGGGCCACCATGGCTGGGCCAGCACAGGGCCACAAAGGGGGCCACGCGCAGCCGCTGCGGGGCTGACAGCAAGGCCAGGCACACACAAGCAATTGCTGAGCATGGCCTGCACTGGCCAGGCCTGACTGTGCCAAAGGCAGAGCTCAGCTGCCCTTGGGGGCTGCAGCAACAGCTCAGAGCCCAAAGAGCCTCCATGGCTGTGCTGGAGACCAAGGCTGCAGCAGGGAAATGCAGGGCTGCTGCGGGATGGGGAGGGCATTGAATTCCAGCACACACCTCAGCTCTCTGATGATCCCGGCACCATGCTGGGCCCTGTTGCAGGCTGGAGCAGAGCAGATGTTGATGGGACAGGAGCCCTGCGGGGCTGTCAGGGACCTGCAGCTTGCAAGGTGCTCTGCTCTCCCTCAGGTGCTCTGGGAGAGATCCAAACCCAGCTGGGCACCTCAGGGCACAAGTGGCACTGCCTGTTCATGGGCACACAGCTGATGTCTGCCTGGAAAGGGGCACATGTTTTAGTACCTGTTAGTTTAGTAATATACAAGAAAATCTTTATTTTCTGGGTCGTTTGAGTACTTTTAAGAAATGGCAAAATTTTCTGTCCAGGAACATGAAGTTCCTGGAAGTGTCCTGATGGCAGAAGGAGAAGAAATATTGATCTTCCTGTGGACTTGTGTCACCAATATCCAGTGTATTACTTCCTCTCCCTCTTCCTTCAGGTGTTTCCAGGTCTCCTGGTTAAATGGCCATGTCTAAGGACACCCCTTCACTAGACCAGCTGGATCTATGTCCACCTTGCTGCTTTCAGATTTCCTCTTCCAGATGCTCTCTGGGCATTCAAGTGCCTGTCAAATGACTGGTTTCATGCTTTGAGCTGTAGGGACTTGTCCAATACTTCTGAAGTTCAAATAAATATCACATTAGTCAAGATCCTAATTGTGTTTATATCTATCACAGAATTTTTCTTATGTCTTTGCCTAAAACTGTTCTGTACAGAAATCCCTGTGTAATGGGGGACATGTCAGATGCTGCTGGGACATCCCAGAGAGCTGAGGGAAGAGCTGTGATGGTTATTAAACTGTTCAAATGTCCAACTTGTGTTTGTTGGCAAGAAACCTTTCTGTGCCTCTGAGTGTCACCAGGCCCTGAGCCCAAAGGACACAAACCTGATGAGTTGTGGTTCCCACTGCAGGGGCTGCACTTGGACCTTGGCTCTGCCAGTCTCTTCCAGCCCTGGCTGCTCAGAGTTTGGGCCTTGGAGCCTCAGGTGGCCAAAGGCAGCTGCTGCTGGTCCCTCTGTGTGCCCGAGTTCAGCAGTGCTGCTCCATCAGTCTGTGCCCAGCAACGGGGAAAAGCCTCAGCCCTGCAGGGCCAGGAGCTGCCGGGCTCTGCCTGAGCAGCTCAGCCAGCAGGAAGGGAGCTGCTCCCCACACGGGAACCAGGAGCAAAGGACATTCCTTTTTTACAGCATGTTTTCTGTTTTAAGGGAAAAAAAAAAGGAAAAAGAAAAGAAGAAAATCTCTATAAAATGGGAAAGATAAAAACAAAACTCAAGTGTGCAGTGAAAAATCTTCTGTAACTCTGAATTAAGAGGTAACTGATCTTTTGAAACAGAGAACTCAGATATTTACTTTATAAATGTGCTGATGGCATTGATGCATCTTACTGGCCTCAGTAATCTTTTTAAAAACGATTTTGGGGTTTGTTTCCAACATCATTATTTTAAATTGTGGTTGAAGCAAGAGGAAATTGCTTTATGCCCTGCCAGCTCCAAGCAGGACTGGGAATCTAACCCCTGTCAAACCCCAAATCCTTTAGAAGATGACCTTCCTTCTCACCTTGTGAATGAGCTGCACATTCCCTTTGAAACTGTCAGGGGATTTCTTAGAGTCACAAAGTCCCACTGACAGCTTTTTGCTCTGGCTTTGGCAGTGCAGAAGGGCAATTCTCCATCCAGCAGCTCCAGACTGCACTGCCTCAGGAGCACGGCCCACTCGCCAGCTTTGGCCCACTCGTGGCACTTCTAGAGGAGGAAGAAAGTGCAATTGCACAATTCCAGCCAATCAAGAAGGAAGAATGGGACAGACAGAACACCCTGTGCAGATCCAGGCGTTCAGCTGGGACTGTGGAGAGTTTGGGTCCTTGCCAGTGGGATGTGTGTCCCCAGCTGCAATCTCTGGGCCTGCAGCAGAGTCTCACTCACCTGCCAAAGCAGAAAGCTCAGGCGCTGTGCTCACAAGGGGCTCGTCTGATGCAAAGCTGTCAGAGCAATGTGAGGGCAGAGCCAGCCCAGCTGGGCCCAGGGCTGAGCCCAGCAGAGCCCTGGCAGAGCCCAGAGCAGCCTCAGCACCCGCAGAGCCCGGCTGCAAGGAGAGAAAGCAGAAACCGCCCGTCAGCTGAGGGCTCCTGTCCCCTTGTGCCAAGGCCTGCGGTGCCCAGGCCATGCTGGCTGTGCCCAGAGCTGTGCCCAGAGCTGCCCATCCCTGCTGCCTTTGGCACAGAGCAGGAGGGCAGGACATGTGCCCAGCCTGCAGCCAGCCACGGCACATCCAGCCCTCAGCAGCTGCCCAGAGCCAAAAAGCAGCTGGGCAGCCGACTGAAGAATTCATTGCATCTGCCCCAGCAAAGGGGGAACCTTTGGTGCCCGGCCAGGCCGTGCCATGCCCAGATCTGGGAGCATCCTCCTGCCTGTGGACTCACCTGCAAATTGGGCCTGGAGCCTGGCTTTGAAGAAGGTGCCAGCATCCAAGTCCATCATCTTCAGCTGGCCAGGCCGAGGAAGAGATTGTCATCCTTGAGGTTGTCCTTGGTGTCTCCAGCAGCAGCCCCACCTGGTACAGCTTCTCCAGGGGCTCCTTCTCCTTCCCTGGGGCCAGACCAGGCTGTCAGGGCTCTGCCCAGGGCCCCAGCCATCCATGAACCAGACAAACAAAACCAGGGCTGATGGTGGCCACCAGTGCTGGCCACACCAGGTCTCCAGCTCAGCTCCAGCCCAAGAGCTGCGTGTTCCCTTCTGCTGACCCCTGCTCAGAGCTACAGGTAGGACAAAACCAGCCTGGTTTGCTTTGCCACTGATTGCCAAGAGATGTGTGGAGCTGGTACCTGCCAGGCCCCTGGATCCAACTGTGCACGTGGATCTCTCCCATCTTCTAGGGCAGAGGAACACCTTGCACCCAAGGATGACAGAAAAGCTCTTCTAATGATGGCCTGTCTGAGGGTTGCATGGACAAACACCTCTTAATGATATCCTGGCACTCTGGGGAGAGAAGCCAGAAATCACCAGTCAGTTGGAGAAGTTGCCCCCCTGTTCCTGTGCCCAGGCCATGCTGGGTGTGCCCAGAGCTGGGCCTGAACTTCCCCATGGATGCTCTGCTTTAAGGAGAGCAGGAGAGCAGGACATGTGCCACCTCCTCAGCAGCTGCCAGAGCGGGATGCCCACGAGCCCGCTGCTGGCTCCCAGCACTGGGATTCCCCCCGTGCCCAGAGATGAGGATCCACCTTGAGAGAGCCATCGTGGGAACAAGATCCGCCCCCGGATGATCTCCTGGCCCCTCCTGAACGGGTGCTTCCCCATGACCAGGTGGCACAGCAGGAGGCCCAGGGACCAGATCGTCGCTGCCTCGCCGTGGTAGTGCTGGTGCTGGATCCACTCTGGTGGGCTGTAGGACAGGGTTCCTGTGGAACACAGACACAGCTCAGCAGGGGGATGCTGCTGCTCCCAGAGCCTGGCCCCAGCATCCCTGGGCATGTGGGGGCTGCCCCAGCGGCACACGGGGTGAGCGCTGCCCTCTCACCAGCACCTGGGACTTGTGTACAAACTCGGGGCTGGAAAAGAAGCCACTGGTGCTGGAAGAGGGCAGCAGAAACCCTGGGAAGGCCCAACCGTGACACACAAAGGAAAAACCCACTCAGTGGTGGAGAAAACCCACTCTCCTCGCCACCTGCATGGCCCCCAGAAATGTCAATAAGCCAAGGCAAACAAGGGGAGCGGAGCAGTCCAAGCCCTTCCTCGCCTGCACACCAAACCGTGCGGGGCACGGGGTCAGACCCCCCTCTCTGCTGCCCCCATGGGGGTTTGTGTCGGGCTGGCTGCCCCAGCTCCAGCCCCTGCCCAGGCCACAGTGGGTGCTGAAGGCTGTCGGCAGGGCTGGGAGCTGGCCCCCCTCACAGCCCCACCCAAATCAACTTGGCTCCAGCATCAATCCCATCCCGGCTGCAACAGGGGGAAGCCCCGGTGCTGCACCCAGGCTGGGCCATGAGATGCCCAGGAGCATCCCCTGCGAGGGCTCACCTGCAAACTGGGTGTAGGCTGTGTCTTGGAGGAAGGCGCCACAGCCAAAGTCGATGAGTTTCAGCTGCCCGCTGGCCAGGTCGAGCAGGAGGTTCTCGGGCTTGATGTCCCTGTGCAGGACCCCGCAGCTGGTGCAGTGCCGCACGGCCTCCAGCACCTGGCGGAACAGCGCCCGCGCCTCCTCCTCCGGCAGGAACCCCCGCTCCGCCAGGAAACCCGAGAGCTCCTGGCACCGCTCCGGACGCTCCAGCACCAGCACGAAGCTGTCGGGGAGCTCCAGCCACTCCAGGAGCCGAATGACACCGGCACAGCCACGGGACACCTTGGCCAGCAGCACGATCTCCAGGGGCGCGCTGGTGCCGTCGGGCTGCGGGAGGAGCGCGGTGCCGTCAGTGCGGCTGAGGCCGTGCCGGGGCTCTGGGAGCCCTCAGCCAGCCCGGGATGCTCTGCACGCCCCGCTCAGCCCACGCCCGCTCTCCCCGCAGGGCTCCCGGCGGCTCCCACCCTGCCGGGCCCCGGCTCCTCGCCGCCCGGCACGGCCCGGCTGCTGCCGCTGGCCCCGCTCACTCACCAGCTCGCCCCAGTGCCGGACGCGATCCCGCGGCACGCGTTTGATGGCCACCTGCGAGCGAGGGAGAGCAGCGGGCTCAGCTCGCCCCGCGCACTGCGCCCGAGCCCCATCCTCCTCCTCCTCTCCTCCTCCATCCTCCTCCTCTCCCTCCCGCCGGCCCCGCCGCTCACCGGGCGCCGTCCTCCGTGGCGCCTTCTCCGCTCCCGAAGCCTCCGCCCTCCCCAGCAGCGAACCCACTCGGTACCGCTCCTGCAGGGCCTCCTGCGCCTTCCCTGCGGGCGGACGCGGCTGTCAGCGCTCGGCCCGGGGCCAGCAACGGCCCCCGAAGCTCCCCTCAGCCGCCCCGGGCCGGCCATGCCCAGGCGTTCGCTCTGTGGAACGCGGCACGGGAGGCTCGGGGCGGCGGCGGCGCTGCCGAAGCCTCCGGCTCCTCGGGCCGGGGAGCCTGCTCAGCGGAGGCGGCGGCAGCGGCTCCGCGCCGCCTGTGTCCTCCGCGGGCCCGGGAGGAGAGGGGCGGGGGGGGGGCGGGGGGCCGGGGCCGGGCCGGGGTCGGGACTGGACCCTGCCTCGGGTCCGGGGCCGGGCCTCCGGGCCAGGCGGAGGCAAGGGCGGCGATGCCGCCCCGCTCCCGGCACTGATGCCCGCCCAGCAGCGCCACCGCCAGTACGGCCAGAGCCGGGCGGAGCCAGACCGCTGGGGCGGGACGGCGGGGCCGGGGCACGGGGCAGCAGGGGCAGGGGCCGGGGGCGGGGCGGCGGGGCATGGCCCGGCATGGCAGGGGGAGGGAGGCGGGGGAGAGGAGAGGGACGCCGGGCAAGGGACCCGGGGAGAGGGTGCGACAGCAGGGAGAAAGAGAAAGAATGAGAGAAAGAGAAAGAAATGAGAAAGAGAAAGAAAGAGAGAGAGGAAGAGTGTTCTATAGTATCTGTTTTGGTGCTGCCGCCGCTGCTGCTGCTGCCGCTGCCGCCGCCGCTGCAACTGAAGCACCGGGGCCGTTCGTCCCGTGTCCGCCCCTTCGCCGCCCCCGAGCCCCGCGCCCGGGCTCCCCGGGGGCAGCCCCTGAGCCTGTCCAAACATGGGAACTTTGCAGAGTTGAGCCAAGACCCAGAGCCTTGACTCCTGCACAGTGGCACAGCAATCCCCTCGGTTGCTGCTGTGCATTGTCCCTGCTGAGGTCCAAACACTGTCGGAACACCTTCCCTGAATGCAGGATTCCTACCTGACCCCAGCACTGCATTTACCTTTCCAGTGTTGCTTTCCAAAAAAATCAGGGGAAGGAAAACTGTGTGTGGCTCATGGTATTTTACAGTGTCTAAAAATCACTAAATCATGGATCTTAGAGGTGAGATCCATTTGGAATTAATGGAATGGAGAAGTAGTGCAACATGGAAAAAGAGGCAGCATAAAAATAAATAGAGGAAAACATCTTGGTTTGTTTCTTTCTGTTTTCATTTCATTTCCTAAAAACTGTCTCAGTTCTTCAGGAATCTTGTCCACAGTCCTGTTTGCTCTTCTCAAGAGCCTTTCCTGGAGAACAAGGTGCAGCTTCTGTCACAAGATTTGCCACCAGCTGCAGCTTCTCTTGGCTTTCCACACTGCACAGTGTGTGTGGCAGGACTTTTGCAGCAAAGCAGGACAAATGTTTGAGAACTTGACAACTTGTCCTTTCTTTTCCTGGTGGACTGGAGAGTTGTGCTATGGATGAGGTTTTCATTGTTATGTTCTAACCTAAGGAAACAGGAGGTGGTACCAGGAATTGTTAGGGAATACAAGCCTGGCTGAATTCAGAGAAAGAATCTCCAGAGCCTGCAGCCACAAGTGGAGAGTTGTGTGATAATCATTGCAACCCGTCACTTGAAATCTTGAAAGTGATCTGGAATGTGAAAATGGTCTGACAGAGGGAGTTTGTTTCTGAGTTCAGTGTGGATGATTCCACATGTGGTGCCTTGGTGCATAAATCAAGAGCAGAATCAGTTCATGATAAGCACCAGAACAAGATGGACCTCTCAGAGCAGCCAACTGAAAGAATCTGAAAAGGAGAAATTCAGGGAATGACTTGGTGAACCTGGCCTGGAAGAAGGGTGATGTTTTCTAATAATTACTTATCCACTCCCTTGGCTTTTGGCTTTCTTAGCAAGGCCATTTGCATCCCAGGTTCCCCATGAAGGGAGAAGCCTGAGCTTGTGGAAGTGCCTGAAAGATGCCCTGTGCCTCTGCAGGGACACTCAGGCTGGACCAGGACCCAGAGCCCTCTCTGGGACAGCCTCCTCCGAGCTGGAATTTGTGCCGTGCTGGGAGAGGAGCAGGAGGGGGAGAAGGCTGGCGCTGTGTGGCAGGAGCAGGAGGTTTGGGCCGCAGGACATTCCGTCTGCGCCGCTGCCCCGCAATGGGCGGCCGTGCCCGGGGCTCTGGGCCTGGCCCCGCGTGCGCTGAGCTCCCTGGGCTGGGCTCAGGTTCCCGCTGGGCCTGGGCAGAGCCTGGGCTCAAACTGGGGGCAGCAGCAGAGCAAAACACCTCTGGGCATCTGCGTTTCCTGCTGCTGGGAAGGAGCAATGAAGCAAGTCGAGAAGTTCTGGTTTCTGTTTCTCCTGGTGGATTTTTTTAATTTAATTCCACACTATGGAGGCAATTTTTATGATGTCCTCAGTCAGTTTATTCTATTTCAGGAGCACCAGCAACAGAGCTCTGTTTGAGCACTGCAAATGTGGCCTGTGTGGCTTTAATTCCCCTCGCCTTAGTGCTCAGGGGCTGGTGGGCATTCCAGTATCTGCTGATCTTTATGCCTGTGACAAAAATACTGACTTCACTGTCATGAAAGCACCGTGGGTAGCACCGCAGCAGCCTCCTGCTGTCACCTCAGGGTGAGTGAAACAGAGCTGCAAACAGCGCTGGAACCCGATCCTTTCTTCCTCTGAGGGCTGGCTCAGGGCAGCACAGGCGGGCCCTGAGGAGTCAGGGCTGTGTGTGGGTGCCGGTTGCTCTGCTCCAGAACTGAGCTGGAAAAAGCCCTTGGGAGCCGAGGCAGGAGCAGGCGGGAAGGGGGCGGCGCTGCTGCTGCTCCGGGCGGGGAGCCCGGCTGGGCGGGCCGGCGCCCCCGCGCTGGGCGGCTGCTGCTGCTGCCAGAGCCGGGCGGGACTCGGGCACAGGGAACGGACACGGGGGGACAGCAAAGGCCTGGCGGCTGCAGGGATGGTGGCGCTGGGGCCAGCGCCAGCACAGAGCTTCAGCCCGCAGTTAACCCTGAGGGAAACGCTGGGGAAAGGCTCCATTTCAGCCTTTCTGCACTCGTGGCTGTGAAGGGACTGAAATGAAAGGAGAACAAGCAGGGCCCGACCCCTCCTCCTTTGGGAGGAGCCCCGGGCCTGGGGCTGTGAGGGGCCATGAGGGGCTGTGAGGGGCCATCAGTCATGAGGGACCATGAAGGGCTTTGAGAAGCCATGAGGGGCAATGGGGAACTCAGAGAGGCCATAGGGGTCTGTGAGGGGCTGTGGGAGCCCAGGCCCCTCATGGAACCAAGGGGCCATTGTGTCCCAGCAAGGCCTTGTGGAACCAAAGGTACCATGGTGACACTATTGAAATAA
Source organism: Camarhynchus parvulus (assembly GCF_901933205.1). Lineage (NCBI taxonomy): Eukaryota > Metazoa > Chordata > Aves > Passeriformes > Thraupidae > Camarhynchus > Camarhynchus parvulus. Next base: position 11,706 of record NW_022148450.1, read on the forward strand.
AAACAGGGCAGGAGACTTTTCTCCTTTTAACGCCTTTATTAAAGTGATCAGCTCAGGATTAGGAAGCTCAACGGGGCGGCCGTCTCAGTCTTCTTCCCAGCATGGCTCAGAGGAGGAAGATGTGCAGCTTTGCCTACGAGGGGCAGAGCCGAGGCGTCCAATCCTCACAGGAACACCTGGGCGGGACCCCGGTGTTTCTGCTTTCTACTGATTCCCGGTACCGAGTCACTACCTTAGACGACTTCTGCATTCAGGGTGAGGGACACAAAGGTCTCTCAACGTCTCTTCAGGTCTAGCACTCTATTCCTCACGTCCACAAATCACTCTAATTCTTTAATTTTATATTTGGCTCGTTGTTTTGGGTTTTTTTTTAAGTTCAATATGTCCCATGGTACACTGGTTCTCAAAATCTGCACATTCTGATGTCCTTTTCCCTCCCTGACTGGGAGAGGTACACCTTTGCCTCAGGCAGGGTTTTACCAATACAGAAGGAGGGCTATCAACCTGCCCTGGCTAGGATCGTTAAGTGATACAAAGAGAACTATTAACTCTAACGACTTGTAATTAACATAACAAGTAACTCTGCCCAGCAGCTCTGCCTCAGCAGCTCTAGTTTATAGATGTTGTAACTCAGTTTTTTTTTCTACTGATATAAAATTTAACGAAATTCGGTTCATAACACTATGGAACCTCATGGTACCACAGGTCCATTGTTCCACAGCAGCCACAGCAGGGCTGCAGAACCAAGACAAAGTCTGGGTCTGGGATTGGATCCAGCTGTTCCCAGTCTCCTCTCTTAAAAGCATTTTAGAAGTCTAGGGGCCCTGCAGGAGTTTGAGGATCCATGGTGGCTGCTGATTGTCATTTCTCCACCTCATTTCTCAGAAGGAGTTTCTCCAGTAAAGAAATAAAGCTTTTGCCTGAAGCTCCCACTGTGCCCATGACAGGAACCCCTGTGAGTGTCTGGCACATCCCGGCTCTTTGGCAGCCTGGGCACTCCTGGGATGTCACCGTGGAGCCCCCGTGAGTGCCTGTGACAGATCGGTGCCTTTGCAGCCCAAGGTGCCCTGGGATGTCACCATGGAATGGCTGTGACTGCCTCTGACCACAGGGCTCTTTACCATGCCCAGAAAGCCCTGGGAGGTCTCCATGGAGCCCCTGTCTGTGCCTGTGACATTCCAGCTCTGGAACAGCCTGGAGACTCTTGGAAAGTCCCCATGGAACCCCTCTGAGGGCCTGTGACCAATCTGATCCTTAGCAGGCAACCATCACCAGCCCCTGTTGCTATGGTCAGTTTCCATGGCAACCATCACCAGCCCCTTGTTGCTATGCTCAGTCCCTTGGCAGCTCCATGGAGACCCCATGCCAGGGGGTGGTTGCCATGGACACCAGCTCAGGCCTGCAGCCAGAGCCCGTTGCCATGGCAACCATTGGCAGCCCCATCCCCAGGCTCATGGGATCCCAGAAGCACAGAATTGCTGAGCTGGGAGGGACCCATCAGGATCCTCCAGTCCAACTGCTGGCCCTGCACAGGACAGCCCAACAATGCCAGCCTGGGCCTGGCAGCGCTGTCCAAACGCTGCTGGAGCTCAGAGAGCCCTGGAGCTGGGAGCCTTCCCTGGGGAGCCTGGGCAGGGGCCCCAGCAGCCTCTGGGCAAAAACCTTTTCCTGACATCCAAGCTGAGCCTGCCCCGACTCAGCTGCAGCCGTTGCCTCCACTCCTGTCCCTGGGCACCAGAGGGAAGAGGTTCCCACAGCCCCAGCCAGGGACCCGCTCCCAAGGCTGTTGCCATGGCCACCAGGGCTGGCACCAGCTGGGATGCTCGGTTTCCACAGGCCGGGCTTCAGGAATGGGATTCCCCAATTTCCTGCTCCTGCTAAAACCACACTGCCCTCGCTGCCCTCCCGCCTCCCATGGAAAGCACAAAAGGCAAAGATCCTGGGCTGGGAGAAAAACCATTTATTGGGAACAGCATCGAGATAAGGAACAAATGGAACAGAAATTATAATGACAACAGAAGGGATAAATAAAACTGTTTACAGGGAAAACTACAACACAACTCACCAGGGTCTGCCTGGCCACAATTTCCTCTGCCTGGAAAGGACACCCTTCTCTGTAGGAATCCATAAAGTTAGAGGGTTTCAGGTTTGTGGGAAAACAGACAGGCCTCAGTGCAGCAGAGCTATGGATATTGCTGATGCATCTTGTTAAGCTGTAGAGAAGATGTGAGGAATAGAACAATAGAGCTATGTATTAGCGATTCGGAATAACTTTCTAAGTTGCAAAAAGTTTCTATAGCAAGGTTGAAATTATGAATAGGGTTTTATGCTTTGTCTTCTTATAAATGAACAAGCAAGTATTGTTTTAACTCCAGCTACGTGTGCTTATGTTGATTGGATAGAATCACTGTCAATATGCTTTCTCTCTGTGTAATTGGCTAGGATGAGTATTTGGTGACTTGTAACAAGTGAGTTTCTTTGGCTTGCTGCCTGGATGCGAACTGTCAAGATCTTTGCATAGACAAAACTATGTATTATAAAGATTCTAGAAAATAAACGGTTCCAACACATCCATCAGTAGTCCCGTCCCGTTTGTGCCTGTATATAAACTGCCGGCGCATTCTCCTCAGGGGGAGAGAGAGAGTCCCTTTCCTGCCCCTGGCAATCTTCTGAGGTGGGAGTGAAGGTAATGACAGGGCCATGGCCAGACCCTCATGTTCTTCCATCCCACATCATGTCATTGGCAGGGGCAGGAAAAGGGACAGGTGTCTTCCCAGCATGGATCACACGGAACATGAATCAGCAGGGCTCTTCCCAATGTGGGACCTCCAGTGGGAGACGGATTTGGAGGAGTGAACAAAGCTCCTCCTGAAATTGGGGCATTTGCAGGGCTTCACTTACCGGTGACTCCGTTGGTGTCTGGTCAAGTTAGAGCTGCAAGTGAAGCTCTTCCCACACTGGGGACACTCGTAGGGCCTCTCCCCAGTGTGGATGCGCCGGTGGGTGATGAGGGTGAATTTGTGCTTGAAGCCCTTCCCGCAGTCGGGGCAGACAAAGGGCCTCTCATCCGTGTGAATCCGCTGGTGTTGGAGGAGATGGAAGCTGGTGTGAAACCTCTTCTGACAATTGGGACACTCGTAGGGCCTCTCCCCGTGTGGGTGCGCTGGTGCCTGATGAGGTGGGATTTCCGCTTGAAGCCCTTCCCACAGTCAGGGCAGAGGAAGGGCCTCTCCTCTGAGTGAATTCGCTCATGAAGGAGGAGACTGGAGCTGGTCTGAAACCTCTTCTGACACTGGGGACACTCGTAGGGCCTCTCCCCTGTGTGGATGCGTTGGTGGGTCACAAGGGTGGATCTGCAGCTGAAGCCCTTCCCACATTCCCCACACTCGTAGGGCCATTCCCCGGTGTGGATCATCTGGTGGCTGATCAGGGTGCTGCTCTGCCTGAAGCTCTTCCCACACTCCAAGCACTTGTGGGGCTTCTCCCCATCATGAAGCTGCTCCTGAGCCATCAGCTCTGAGCTCTGGCTGAAGCTCTGTCCACCTTCCTGGCTCAGGGTGGGTCTTTCCTCCTCAGAGCCCCCTGGGCTGGGTTTGCAGCCCCTCCTCCCGTGGAATCTCTGGGGATTTTCCTCCCCATTGGAATTCTGCACTGTGGAGTCACTCAAAACTGCCTCTTCCACGAGGTTCTGCCAAGGAGATTTTTCCTCTGTGGTCTCCATCCTCAGGTTCATGTCTGGGGGAGGAAGGACAAGGAGAGGATGGGATTTGCCTCCGTGCCAGAGGGAAGGGGAAGGAGATCCCCCCAGTGCATCCCCAGCAGGACGGGGTTGGCAGCAGGGTTGTCCTGCAGCCGGGGGCTGTGCTGGGCTGGGAGATGGAGCAGGAGAGAGGGGGAAAGGGGCACTGACTTCCTCCTCACCTGCCTGGGTGTCCCAAGGTTCCTTCCTCTTCCTCGCAGCCTCCTCCTCCATCCAATAAAGATTTGGGAATGGGAAATCCTCTTCTGGGAGGAAAACAAAGGGTTCGCACATGTCTTTTGTTCCAGGGGCAGTGCTGGGCTGGGAGATGGAGCAGGAGAGAGAGGGAAAGGGGCACTGACTTCCTCCTCACCTGCCTGGGTGTCCCAGGTCTCCTTCCTCTTCCTTGCAGCCTCCTCCTCCATCCAATCAAGATTTGGGAATGGGAAATCCTCTTCTGGGAAGAAAACAAAGGGGGCGCACATTGTCTTTTGTTCTGGTTTGAAGGCAAACCTGGGGGAGAGTCTTAATCAGAATTACAATTTAATAAGAAAATGAAGATCAAGGCAATGCTACAGAAACACTGCCTTAAACTGACAGAGTCAGGATATAACCTGACACCCTGTTGGTCAGGGTGCTGGCAGCAGTCCCATTAAATGGTGGCTGCAGTCCTGTTGGAGTGATGAACGTGATTCTGTCAAAGCAGTGATCCTGTAGAAGGGTCTGGTCTTCCTCTGAAGGTCCAGTGGTGGTTCTGGAGCTCTTGTCCTCTGGGAATCCAGCAGGCAAGCTGCTCCTGGTGTTGCAAGGCTCAGCTTATATCCAGGTAGGAATGCTTGGATCCTCCCCCTGGGCGGAGCATCCCACAATGGGATGATGGAATTTGATCAGTCCTGCAGTGACACTCAATGGCCCATTCCCAGAAGATATCTCCCCTGGAGGGCGTTATCAGGGCTGAGTCATGGAAGAGATAAAGAACACTGCCCCACCTGTTGATAGCAGTTGATGAAGATGGGGATTGAAAACATGCATTTGGTTCCATCTTCCATTGCAACCTGAAACAGTGGGGTAATCCCTGCTCAGGGGTGAACACCACCCCCTTACCCAAACTGGCTCAGGTGTAAAACCCCCACCCTGGGAAGGCCACACACACAGGGGACAATGTCACACTTGCCCTGCCCCAGGGGAGGTCTCTGTCCCTGTCACTCCCTTGCTCTGCCCCCTTTTCTCTTTCTTTCCATCTCTCTCTCTACCTCACATTTACTGTTCAATAAAATCCACTTTGGATTTGGTCTCATTAGCACCTTAATTGGGGCAGAGGAATCTGTCTAACAATTGTATTTGCCAGTTTGTGACATTATTTTGGCAGAGTGAGTTCAGGGCACTGCTCTCTGACCCCAAGTGCCTCTGACAACAGCATGGTTCCCTCCTCTGAGGAGGTTGTGGCTCTTTGTGGAGGAACTCTTGGAAACTTGGACACAGCTTCCTCTGAGTGACTTATGGGAGAACTGATGTGAAAAATGGCCACTGTGGGTGGCCAGTTAAAAAGAAAATATTTTGTTGTCCTTGCTTGAAATGTTTGTTAGAATCACTGGAGGAGAGGGAGCAAATTATATCAGATTGACTGATAAAGTTCATTTACTCCAAGGTGAGGAACACAAGGCTGCTGAATGTCCCACAAGAAGCCCAGCTCCAGTAGCTAAATTCCCAAATAACTCCAGCCAGGGTCTCCGGGAGGATTTTTTGGAGAGTGTTTGGAGCCGGCAGATCCCGGACTCGAGCCCCGGATATCTCCGGGCTCCCTCAGAGGAGCTTTTTCAGGGGCACAGGAGCGCGATCGCCCCTCGGGGAGGGTCCCGGGGGGGGCTCCCGTGGGGATGGCCCGGTACCGACGGGCGGGACATTGGTTTTGGGGATCCCCGTGAGAGCCGGGGCTGTGGAATGGGGGACCCCCGGGCGGGGAGAGGGAAGGGGCGATAGCGGAGCTGGGGGACCCCCGGCAGCCCGGAGATGAGGCGGGGACGGGACCCCCTGACCCTGACAGGGCCGTGTCCTGGGGTGACTTCATGATGCTCGTACCCCATCGGTCCGTTTAGCCCAGAAATGAGTTCTGCACCTTTAAGGCTGGTTCTGAGAGCGAAGGGGAGGAGGAAGCAGCTGCAGTTTGTTTCCATACACTGCACTCACTCCTCCACATTCCGGCTCCTGGATGGACCAACAGCAAGACATAGCTCTCCTTTGCTTTTAGTTTTTAGCTCTCTGAGGAAGAGAAGTTCCCCCAAATGTTGTTTTTCTTTTTCTTTGGTGCTGTTTAAACCTGCTCTAAACTCAACACCCAGAACACCACCGGCAGCTTGCACCTGTTGCCCACCTGGCTGAGCCTGGGCCTCGGCATATCCAGCACTGGAGGGACTGATAAGAGACTGATAATAAACTGATAAGAGACTGATAAGAGACTGAGTGACCCGAGCTACAGCCCAAGGAGGGACTTGCGGAGTTTCTCATCTATTTTGGAGTAGCAGGAGGTTTTATTCCTTAATATTGTTCAATTTTCGTGCTGTGAATACTTTGCCTGGTAAATAAAGTTTTTTCCACTTTTCTCCAAGGAAATATTTTCCCAAACTGGCTGAGTGTCGGGCTGCTGAATATGCTTTCTAGAGGAAATTCGTTTGGCAGGTTTTCAACCAAATTTGCCCTAAACCAGGACAGGGTGGTGGAAAGAAGGGGGAACCCCAAGTGGCTGGATTGAGGGGAGACTGGAGAGGGGGACCCTGGGACCCCAAAATCCCAAAGAATCCCTAAGCAGGACCCTGAAGAGGGGAGATCCCCAGGACCCACGGGATCCCCAGCAGCCCTGAGATGGGGGAACACCAGAACCCCAGAGGGATGAGACTGGAAATGGGAAACTCCTGGTGGCTTTTCTTTATTCACTCTTGATTTTTGGACATTAGGGGACTTCTAGAAATGGACTTGAGTGGGAGGAATCCCCAAACAAAGGCAATCACAGCTTGTTTTTCCCCAAACCAGGATTTTCCCCAAACCATCCCACAGTGACATCCCCCTGTCCTGCTCTGGGTGAGCTCAGTCCCAAACCTGACCCTGATCCTGGTCTCAATCTCACTCCATGTTCAGACACACTCACAGTTCTGTATTTAATCACATCCCAGTGCCAGACTCGTCTGGCCCCAGACCCAATCCCAACCCCAGCCCTAAAGCCAATCCCATGTCCAGCCTTAACCCCAATCCCAGCTCTAATCCAAATCTCAGCCCCAACTCCAAGCCCAGCCCCAATTCCAGCCCCTTCCTAAACCCTCAGCCCCAAACCAAATCCCAGGCTCAGCCCTTCTGGGGGTTTGGGGGTGTCTCTGTCCCTCTGAGCCCGATGATGTTTGGGTGGGGTCACAGCAGGGCTGAGAGGGACAGAGACCCCCTGCGCCGGCAGTTTATATACAAGCACGAACGGGACGGGACTACTGTGGATGTGTCGGAACCGTTTATTCTCCAGAATCTTTATAATACATAGTTTTGCCTATGCAAAGATCCTGACAGTTCGCATCCAGGCAGCAAGCCAAAGAAACTCACTTGTTACAAGTCACCAAATACTCATCTTAGCCAATTACACACAGAGAAAGCATATTGACAGTGATTCTATCTAATCAACATAAACACATGTAGCTGGGGTTAAAACAATACTTGCTTGTTCATTTATAAGGAGACAAAGCATAAAACCCTATTCATAATTTCAACCTTGCTATAGAAACTTTTTGCAACATAGAAAGTTATTCCGAATCGCTAATACATAGCTCTATTGTTCTATTCCTCACGTCTTCGCTACAGCTTAACAAGATGCATCAGCAATCTCCATAGCTCTGCTGTACTGAGGCCTGTCTGTTTTCCCACAAACCTGAAACCCTCTAACTTTATGGATTCTTACATTTCCCCCTCTCTCTTGACCTAAGAAGAAACCTTTAAAACCTTGTCGCTTACTACTTGCGTTTCATAGCCATACTATTTTTGCTTACTATCTGCTTAAGACCTGTTCTTGTTGCTTCTAAGCATTGCTATATTACAACACAGCAAATTAATGCTGTGAAGGCCCAGTCAGTGTAAAAGATAAAAATCACATCTGGCAATAGTTATAAGTCATTGTTCAAAAAACTCTTGTCGATTCCAGGGTCTTAATTCAAATCCCTCTTCCATTTCTATACCTTCATCTACATTTTCAGTGAGATTCCGAACACTTTCTGTGATTCCACTTCCTAATTCTCTTTCCTGTATAACAAAAATTTCTCTGACCGTTTTGTTCATCATTCGACGCACACAATGAAGTATGCAGGGGATCACTATTAAAATCACAACCAGAACACCCAATACATAGAGACCTATCTTGCAGAGTTGCCTTAGCCAAGGTGCAACACCCCATCCTTGAAACAAGTCATCTATCCAGGACCCGCCATCTTCTTTAATTTGGGCTGTTAAGTCTTTCAATTTTTGTATACTTTTGTGAATGGATTCAGAATGATCTGACAAATTCATGCAACACAATCCTTCAAATTCCTCACAACCGTGTCCTTGTGCCAGTAAAAGAAAATCAATTGCTGCTCTGTTTTGAAGAGTAGCATGTCTAACACTATCAACATCGGTTAACATATCACTAATTGCAGAGGACGTGGCATTTGTTTGTTTACTCAGCTAACATCTAACCCGATCTAATTGTTTCAGTGCCACTGCTGAAGTCCATTGGGGTAGAAATATACTTGCAGAAACCCTTCTTGTTGCTTTCCAAGGCATGAAATCACTTCTACAGTTCTCATCATAATGACGGACAGATCTTGTTCTCTTTTGTTTCTTTTTCATGACTTCTTTGGCTGTGGGTGCAATTACAGTGAGCATTCCAATGCTACATGGGCCACCTTCAAGGTGAGCTGGAATGCCTTGCCACGCCCTATCTCCACAAATGAACCAATATCTCTTGGGCAATTGCCTTGGATATTGGTCAGCCTCGGAAAGCACATTCCAACTGTTTGAAGAATTACACCAAAAACTTAAATTTCTGTATGCAAAATAATAAGGAGTAACATTGTATTTTGGAGGGTCACTTTTTCGCCAACTACTAGAGGTAAAGGTAAAGCAAAAATCTATGGTTAAAGAACTAAGGATTTCCAATTCTTGGGGTTCAGATGCAGCTCTGGAAAGCTTTTTGGCCCAAACGTTCCAATTCAGTGTGGGATCATTCTCATTGTCAATTTGACTTGGCTTACCATTGGATTGCTTTTTGACCAAAGGCAACTCTTTTACTGGCACACCAACCAGACAGGTTGAGAAAGGTTTTTCTGGTTCCGAATTAGACAAACATATAGTATCCGAGCCGGCTGCCTTGGCTAAGGTTACCCATACATTCGTTTTTGGTTGTTCCACAGGAAAATCTGCACGACAAAAAACAATTAAAACACACCAAAACCAACATACAACATGCATTTGCTCCATTCTGCTCATGAGCTAAATTTTGGCAAAATCCTCACATATATACCAATTTTTGAAACCTTGATCGTAGCCTTAAAAAAGATTTTCCCTTGAGAATCCAATAAAGAATCTATATCTTAACAAAAGCAAAAAACCCACAATTTTACCAAAAGTCAGCTCTACTAAACAATCATTTGACATACAACTAACACAATTATAAATAACATTCGTTGACACAAAAATTCATTGACACAAAAATCAGAGTTTGCAGATTCCACCGATGCACAAGGAACGTCAGGCGTGACCCGGGATCCTTCCACTCGGCTCACGTCTGTGTACTTGCTTCCTCGGTTCTGGACTCGTCGACACGTTCTGGGGTGCGATATGGTTTGACGTTTTTGGCAGGAACCCACTTAATTCCAGCACCTGTAGAGACAGAAGCATACCCTTTGCCCCAGGTGATTAATCGGAAAGGACCTTCAATTTGACCAGATTCAGGGTTTCTAATTAAGACAGGAGGATTTTCTTTCAGTTTTGCCTGAGAGCTATTTGAAAAATGCCTAAAAATCGGTGGGTCTGGTTCTGCAACCGAACTGTTTAAAAAATTAAAAACATACAAAGCTTTGTTCAGTCTCATCTGTGGTGTGACCTCTACTCTTTCTCTCTGTTGATCTAGAATGCGTTTTAATGTTTGAT
>NW_022148451.1:0-21477 GCF_901933205.1 Camarhynchus parvulus
TGATTTTTTTATATTGGGGGATTTTTGGGGGATTTTTGAGAATTTTGGGGATTTTTTGGGGAATTTTGGAGAATTTTTCAGAATATTTTTGGGGAATTTTGGGGGATTTTTGGGGAATTTGGGGGAATTTTGGAGAATTTTTCAGAATTTTTGGGGGATTTTTTTTGGGATGTTTTTGGGGATTTTTTGGGGATTATTTTTTAAAAATTTTTTGCATTTTGGGGGAATTTTTGCTTTTTAATTTTGGGGAATTTTTGGGGGGAATTTTTTTGGGGATTGGGGGGGATTTTGGGGGGATTTTGGGATTTTTGGGGATTTTTGGGGATTTTTGGGGGATTTTTTTGGGGATTTTTGGAGAATTTTTCAGAAATTTTTGGGGGATTTTTTGGGGATTTTTGGGGGATTTTGGGGATTTTGGGGGATTTTTGGGATTATTTTTTCAAAAAATTTTTGGGATTTTTTTTTAATTTGGGGGGATTTTTTTGGGGTAAAATTTTTTTTTTTTTAACAGTTTTTTGGGATTTTGGGGATTTTGGGGAGAATTTTGGGATTTTTTTGGAGAATTTTGGGAATTTTTCACAATATTTTTGGGGAATTTTGGGGAGAATTTTTTTCATTTTGGAATTTTGGAATTTTGGGGGATTGGTTTGGAATTTTGGGGGGGAATTTTGGGGGATTTTTTGGGGGATTTTTTGGGGGATTTTTTGGGATTATTTTTTTCAAATTTTTGCATTTTGGGGAATTTTTGGGGTGGTTTTTTTAATATTGGGGGATTTTGGGGGGAAATTTTGAGAATTTTGGGGATTTTTTGGGGAATCTTGGAGAATTTTTAGAATATTTTTGGGGAATTTTTGGGGGATTTTTTGGGGGAATTTGGGGGAATTTTGGAGAATTTTTCAGGATTTTTTTGGGGATTTTTTGGGGATTTTTGGGGGGATTTTTGAGATTTTTTGGGCATTTTTTGGGGGATTTTTTGGGATTTTTGGGGATTTCTTCCTGAATTTTTCGAGTATTTATTCTGAATTTTTGAAGATTTTGTCAGAAATTTGATGGGGATTGTTTTGAGAAGTATTAGAAGATTTTTGGGCAATTTTTGGGGAATTCTTTGGAGATTTTTTGGGGATTTTTTGGGGAATTTTTGGGGAATTTTTTGGATATTTTTGGGGATTTTTTGGGATTTTTGGGGAATTTTTGGGGAATTTTGGGGATTTTTTTTTTTGGGAATTTTTGGAGTATTTATTTTGAATTTTTTGAATTTTTTCGTCAGAAATTTGATGGGGATTGTTTTGAGAAGTATTGAAGATTTTTGGGGAATTTTTGGGGGATTTTTTGAGAATTTTGGGGATTTTTTTGAAATTTTTTGGAGAATTTTTTCAGAATTTTTGGGGATTTTTTTTGGGTTTTTTGGGGATTTTTTGGGGATTTTTGAGTTTATTTTTTAAATTTATTTGCATTTTGGGGAATTTTTGGGGTGGTTTTTTTTTAATAGAGGGGGGATTTGGGGGGGATTTTTTGAGAATTTTGGGGAATTTTTTGGGGGAATTTTGGAGAATTTTTCAGAATTTTTTTGGGGAATTTTTGGGGGATTTTTTGGGGATTTTTGGGGAATTTTGGAGAATTTTTCAGATTTTTTTGGGATTTTTTTTTTGGGGATTTTTTTGGGGGATTTTTTGGGGATTTTTTTGGGGGATTTTTTGGGGGATTTTTGAAACTATTTTTAAAATTTTTTGCATTTTTTAAAATTTTGGGGTGGTTTTTTTAATATTAGGGGATTTTGGGGGGAATTTTTGAGAATTTTGGGGGATTTTTTGGGGAATCTTGGAGAATTTTTTAGAATTTTTTTGGGGAATTTTTGGGGGTTTTTTTGGGGAATTTGGGGGAATTTTGGAGAATTTTTTCAGATTTTTTTTTTTTGGGGATTTTTGGGGATTTTTGGGGATTTTTGGGGATTTTTTTGGGGATTTTTTTGAGATTATTTTTTAAAATTTTTGCATTTTTGGGGAATTTTTGGGGTGGTTTTTTTTAATATTAGGGGGGATTTTGGGGGGATTTTTGAGAATTTTGGGGATTTTTTGGGGGAATCTTGGAGAATTTTTTAGAATATTTTTGGGGAATTTTTGGGGAATTTTTTTGGGGAATTTGGGGGAATTTTGGAGAATTTTTCAGAATTTTTTTTTTTTTTTTGGGGATTTTTTGGGGATTTTTTGGGGATTTTTTGGGGATTTTTGGGGGATTTTTTGAGATTATTTTTTAAAATTTTTTGCATTTTGGGGGAATTTTTGGGGTGTTTTTTTTTAATATTGTGGGGATTTTTGGGGGATTTTTGAGAATTTTGGGGAATTTTTTGGGGGAATCTTGGAGAATTTTTCAGAATTTTTTTGGGGAATTTTTGGGGATTTTTTTGGGGAATTTTGGGGTAATTTTGGAGAATTTTTCAGAATTTTTTGGGGATTTTTTGGGATTTTTTGGGGGAATTTTTGAGATTATTTTTTAAAATTTTTTGCATTTTGGGGGAATTTTTGGGGTGGTTTTTTTTTTAATACAATGGGGCGGATTTTGGGGGGAATTTTTGAGAATTTTGGGCATTTTTTTGGAGAATTTTGGAGAATTTTTCAGAACATTTTTGGGGAATTTTGGGGATTTTTTGAGATTTTTTTTTAATTTTTGGAATTTTGGGGAATTTTTGGGGGGATTGGTTTGGAATTTTTGGGGTTTTTTTGGGTAATTTTGGGGTAATTTTGGGTGTATTTTGGAGAATTTTTTGGGGATTTTTTGGGGATTTTTGGGGATTTTTTGGGGATTTTTTGGGGGATTTTTTGGGATTATTTTTTAAAATTTTTTGCATTTTGGGGGAATTTTTGGGGTGGTTTTTTTAATACTGGGGGAATTTTGGGGGGGAATTTTGAGAATTTTGGGGATTTTTTGGGGGGAATTTTGGAGAATTTTTCAGAATTTTTTGGGGATTTTTTTGGGGATTTTTTGGGGATTTTTTGGGGGGATTTTTTTTTGAGATTATTTTTAAAATTTTTGCATTTTGGGGAATTTTTGGGGTGATTTTTTTAATTTTGGGGGGGATTTTGGGGGATTTTTTGAGAATTTTGGGGATTTTTGGGGATTTTGGAGATTTTTTTTTTTTCAGAATTTTGTTGGGATTTTTTGGGGATTTTTTGGGGATTTTTTGGGGATTTTTTGGGGGATTTTTTGGGATTATTTTTTAAAATTTTTTGCATTTTGGGGGAATTTTTGGGGTGGTTTTTTAACATTAGGGGATTTTGGGGGGGAATTTTGGGATTTTTTTGGGGATTTTTTTGGAGGAATTTTGGGGAATTTTTGGGGGATTTTTTTTTGGGGAATTTTGGGAATTTTTGGGGAATTTTGGGGGAATTTTAGAGAATTTTTCAGAATTTTTTGGGGATTTTTTGGGGATTTTTTGGGGATTTTTGAGATTATTTTTTAAATTTTTTTGCATTTTGGGGGAATTTTTGGGGTGGTTTTTTTTTAATATTGGGGGGATTTTGGGGGGAATTTTTGAGGTAATTTTGGGGGATTTTTTGGGGGAATCTTGGAGAATTTTTCAGACTATTTTTGGGGAATTTTTGGGGGATTTTTTGGGGAATTTGGGGGAATTTTGGAGAATTTTTCAGAATTTTTTTGGATTTTTTTGGGATTTTTGGGGATTTTTGGGGGATTTTTTGGGATTATTTTTTAAAATTTTTTGCATTTTGGGGGAATTTTTGGGGTGGTTTTTTTTAATATTAGGAAGATTTTGGGGGAGATTTTTTTGAGAATTTTTGGAAATTTTTTAGGAATTTTAAAATTTTTTCTGTAATTTTCTGGGAATTTTGGGGGATTTTTTTGAGATTTTTGAGGAATTTTTAGAAATTCTTGAGAATTTGGGGGAATCGTTTTTAGGAATTTTTAGCATTTTGGGGATTTTTTGGGGATTTTGGAGAATTTTTCCGATTTTTTGGGGATTTTTTGGGCATTTTTGGGGATTTTTGGGGATTTCTTCCTGAATTTTTGGAGTATTTATTCTGAATTTTTGAAGATTTCGACAGAAATTTGATGGGGATTGTTTTGAGAAGGATCAGAAGATTTTTGGGCAATTTTGGGGAATTTTTTTTGGATTTTTTTGGGGAGTTTTGGGGAATTTTTGGGGAATTTTTTTGGGAATTCTTTTGGGGGATTTGTGGGGAATTTTTTGGGATTTTTTGGGGATTTTTTCGGGGAATTTTTTGGGGATTTTTTGGGATTTTTGGGGATTTTTTTTTGTGATTTTTGGGGATTTTTTGGGGATTTTTGGGGATTTTGGGGCTTTTTTGGGGGATTTTTGGGGGAATTTTGGGGAATTTTTGGGGATTTTTTTCCGAATTTTTGGAGTATTTATTCTGAATTTTTGAAGATTTCGTCAGAAATTTGATGGGGATTGTTTTGAGAAGTATTCGAAGATTTTTGGGGAATTTTTGGGGGATTTTTTGAGAATTTTGGGGATTTTTTTGGGGGAATTTTGGAGAATTTTTCAGAATTTTTTGGGGATTTTTTTGGGGATTTTTTGGGGGATTTTTTGGGGATTTTTTGAGTTTATTTTTTAAATTTATTTGCATTTTGGGGGAATTTTTGGGGTGGTTTTTTTAATATTAGGGGGATTTTGGGGGGATTTTTTGAGAATTTTGGGGAATTTTTTGGGGGAATTTTGGAGAATTTTTCAGAATTTTTTGGGGAATTTTTTTGGGATTTTTTGTGGGGAATTTGGGGGGAATTTTGGAGAATTTTTTCAGATTTTTTTGGGGATTTTTTTGGGGATTTTTGGGGGATTTTTGGGGATTTTTTGGGGGATTTTTTTGGGGGATTTTTTGAAACTATTTTTTAAAATTTTTTGCATTTTGGGGGAATTTTTGGGGTGGTTTTTTTTTTAATATTAGGGTGATTTTGGGGGGAATTTTTGAGAATTTTGGGGGATTTTTTGGGGGAATCTTGGAGAATTTTTTAGAATATTTTTGGGGAATTTTTGGGGAATTTTTTGGGGAATTTGGGGGGAATTTTGGAGAATTTTTCAGAATTTTTGGGGATTTTTGGGGATTTTTTGGGGGATTTTTTGGGGATTTTTGGGGGGGGATTTTTTGGGGGATTTTTTGAGATTATTTTTTAAAATTTTTTGCATTTTGGGGGAATTTTTGGGGTGGTTTTTTTAATATTGGGGGGGATTTTTGGGGGATTTTTTTGAGAATTTTGGGGAATTTTTGGGGAATTTTGGAGAATTTTTCAGAATTTTTTGGGGAATTTTTGGGGGATTTTTGGGGAATTTTGGGGTAATTTTGGAGAATTTTGGGGAATTTTTTTTGGGGATTTTTGGGATTTTTTGGGGAATTTTTGAGATTATTTTTTTTTTGCATTTTGGGGGAATTTTGGGGGTGGTTTTTTTATTTTTGGGGATTTTGGGGGGATTTTTTGAGAATTTTGGGCATTTTTTGGGGAATTTTGGAGAATTTTTCAGAACATTTTTGGGGAATTTTGGGGATTTTTTGAGATTTTTTTTTAATTTTTGGAATTTTGAGGGAATTTTTGGGGGATTTTTGGGAATTTTTGGGGTTTTTGGGTAATTTTGGGGTAATTTTGGGTGTATTTTGGAGAATTTTTGGGAATTTTGGGGATTTTTTGGGGATTTTTGGGGGGATTTTTTGGGGATTTTTTGGGATTATTTTTTAAAATTTTTGCATTTGGGGAATTTTTGGGGTTTTTTTTTTAATTTGGGGAATTTTGGGGGAATTTTGAGAATTTTGGGGTTTTTTTTTTTGGGGAATTTTGGAGAATTTTTCAGAATTTTTTGGGGATTTTTGGGGATTTTTTGGGGATTTTTGGGGGATTTTTGGGGATTTTTTTGGGATTATTTTTTAAAATTTTTTGCATTTTGGGGGAATTTTTGGGGTGATTTTTTTTTAATTTTGGGGGGATTTTTGGGGGATTTTTTGAGAATTTTTGGGGATTTTTTGGGGGATTTTGGAGAACTTTTCAGAATTTTGTTGGGATTTTTTTGGGGATTTTTTTGGGGATTTTTTGGGGATTTTTGGGGGGATTTTTTGGGATTATTTTTTAAAATTTTTTGCATTTTGGGGGAATTTTTGGGGTGGTTTTTTTTAATTAGGGGGGATTTTGGGGGGAATTTTGAGAATTTTGGGGATTTTTTTGGGGGAATTTTGGAGAATTTTTCAGACTATTTTTGGGGAATTTTTGGGGGATTTTTTGGGGAATTTTGGGGGAATTTTGGAGAATTTTTTCAATTTTTTTTGGGGATTTTTGGGGAATTTTTTGGGATTTTGGGGGATTTTTTGGGGATTTTTGGGGGATTTTTGGGGGATTTTTTGAGATTATTTTTTCAAATTTTTTGCATTTTGGGGGAATTTTTGGGGTGGTTTTTTTTAATATTGGGGGATTTTTGGGGGAATTTTTGAGGTAATTTTGGGGGATTTTTGGGGGAATTTTGGAGAATTTTTTCAGACTTTTTTTGGGGAATTTTTGGGGATTTTTGGGGGGATTTTGGGGAATTTTGGAGAATTTTTCAGAATTTTTTTGGATTTTTGGGATTTTTTGGGGATTTTTGGGGGATTTTTGGGATTATTTTTTTAAAATTTTTGCATTTTGGGGAATTTTTGGGGTGGTTTTTTTAATATTCGGAAGATTTTGGGGGAGATTTTTTTGAGAATTTTTGGAAATTTTTTAGGAATTTTAAAATTTTTTCTGTAATTTTCTGGGAATTTTGGGGGATTTTTTTGAGATTTTTGAGGAATTTTTAGAAATTCTTGAGAATTTGGGGAATTTTTTTAGGAATTTTAGCATTTTGGGGATTTTTGGGGAATTTTGGAGAATTTTTCAGAATTTTTGGGATTTTTGGGGGATTTTTTGGGATTTTTTTGGGAATTTTTGGGGATTTTTGGGGATTTTTTGGGATTTTTTTTTCAAATTTTTGGGCATTTTTGGGGAATTTTGGGGTGGTTTTTTTTTTAATATTGGGGGGATTTTGGGGGGAATTTTTGAGAATTTTTGGGGATTTTTTGGGGGATTTTGGAGAACTTTTCAGAATTTTGTTGGGATTTTTTTGGGGATTTTTTGGGGATTTTTTGGGGATTTTTTGGGGATTTTTGGGATTATTTTTTAAAATTTTTTGCATTTTGGGGGAATTTTTGGGGTGGTTTTTTTAATTTTGGGGGGATTTTGGGGATTTTTTTGAGAATTTTTGGGGAATTTTTTGGGGAATTTTGGAGAATTTTTTCAGAATTTTTGGGGAATTTTTGGGGATATTTTGGGGGAATTTTGGGGGGAATTTTTGGAGAATTTTGGGAATTTTTTTTTTGGGTTTTTTTTTTGGGGATTTTTGGGGATTTTTTGAGATTATTTTTTCAAATTTTTTGCACTTTGGGGGAATTTTTGGGGTGGTTTTTTTTTAATATTAGGGGATTTTTGGGGATTTTTGGAGAATTTTTTGGGATTTTTGGGGGAATTTTGGGGAATTTTTTTAGAATCTTTTGGGGAATTTTTGGGGGATTTTTTTGGGGAATTTTGGGGAATTTTGGAGAATTTTTCAGAATTTTTTGGGGATTTTTGGGGGATTTTTGGGGATTTTTTTTTTTGAGATTATTTTTAAAATTTTTTGCATTTTGGGGAATTTTTGGGGTTTTTTTAATATTGGGGGATTTTTGGGGGATTTTTTGAGAATTTTGGGGGATTTTTGGGGAATTTGGAGAATTTTTCAGACTATTTTTGGAGAATTTTGGGGATTTTTGGGGAATTTTGGGGAATTTTTGGAGAATTTTTTTTTTTTGGGGATTTTTTTGGGATTTTTTTTTGGGGATTTTTGGGGATTTTTGGGGATTTTTGAGATCATTTTTTAAAAATTTTTGCATTTTGGGGAATTTTTTGGGGTGGTTTTTTAATATTAGGAAGATTTTGGGGAGATTTTTTAAGATTTGGGGAAATTTTTGGGGAATTTTAAAATTTTTTTCTGTAATTTTTGGGAATTTTGGGGATTTTTTGAGATTTTTGAGGATTTTTAGAAATTTTTGAGAATTTGGGGAATCGTTTTTAGGAATTTTTTAGCATTTTGGGGATTTTTGGGGATTTTGGAGAATTTTTGGGATTTTTTTTTGGGGATTTTTGGGCATTTTTTGGGGATTTTTGGGGATTTCTTCCTGAATTTTTGGAGTATTTATTCTGAATTTTTGAAGATTTCATCAGAAATTTGATGGGGATTGTTTTGAGAAGGATCAGAAGATTTTTGGGCAATTTTGGGGGAATTTTTGGAGATTTTTGGGGATTTTTTGGGGAATTTTTTGGGGAATTTTGGGGAATTTTTTTGGGGATTTTTGGGGAATTTTTTGGGGATTTTTTGGGGATTTTTTGGGGAATTTTTGGGGATTTTTGGGGATTTTTGGGGATTTTTTTGGGGATTTTTGGGGATTTTTTGGGGATTTTTGGGGGGTTTTTTGGGGATTTTTGGGGGAATTTTTGGGGAATTTTTGGGGATTTTTGGGGAATTTTTTGGAGTATTTATTCTGAATTTTTGAAGATTTGTCAGAAATTTGATGGGGATTTTTTGAGAATTATTGAAGATTTTTGGGGATTTTTTTTAATTTTTTGAGAATTTTGGGGATTTTTTTGGGGGGATTGGGGGGATTTTTGGGGTTTTTTGGGGATTTTGGGGGATTTTTGGGGATTTTTTGGGATTTTTTTGGGGATTTTTGGGGATTTTTTGGGGGATTTTTTGAGATTATTTTTTAAAATTTTTTGCATTTTGGGGGAATTTTTGGGGTGGTTTTTTTTTAATATGGGGGATTTTTGGGGGAATTTTTGAGAATTTTGGGGATTTTTGGGGGAATTTGGAGAATTTGGGAATATTTTTGGGGAATTTTTGGGGGATTTTTGGGGAATTTTGGGGGAATTTTGGAGAATTTTTCAGAATGTTTTGGGGATTTTTTGGGGGATTTTTCGGGATTTTTTGGGGGATTTTTGGGGAATTTTTGGGGATTTTTGGGGGATTTTTTGGGGGATTTATTGGAGATTTTTGGGGATTTTTTCGGGGAATTCTGGGGGATTTTTAGGGATTTTTGGGAATTTTTGGGGATTTCTTCCTGAATTTTTGGAGAATTTTTGGGGAATTTTTTGAAGATTTTTTGGGGAAATTTGATGGGGGTTGTTTTGAGAAGGATCAGAAGATTTTTGGGGAATTTTTGGGGAATGTTTTAGAGATTTTTTGGGGATTTTTGGGGAATTTTTGGGAATTTTGGGATTTTTGGGGAATTTTGGGGGATTTGTGGGGAATTTTTTTGAAAATTTTTGGGGAGTTTTGGGGATTTTTTTGAGATTTTTTGGGGAATTTTTTGGATATTTTGGGGGATTTTTTTCGGGATTTTTTGGGGGAATTTTTGGGGATTTTTGGGGGATTTTTTTTTCAATTTTTCGGGGATTTTTTGAATTCTTGAAGATTTCATCAGAAATTTGATGGGGATTTCTTTGAGAAGTATTAGAAGATTTTTGGGGAATTTTTTGAGATATTTGGGGAATTTTTTTGAGATATTTTTGGGGATTTTGGGGGCATTTTTGAGGAATTTTTTGGAGATTTTTTTGGGGATTTTTGGGGATTTTTTTTTAATTTTTGGAATTTTGGGGGAATTTTTGGGGGGATTGTTTTGGAATTTTGGGGGTTTTTGGGGAATTTTTCAGATTTTTTTGGGATTTTTCAGAATTTTTTGGGGATTTTTTGGGGATTTTTGGGGATTTTTTGGGGATTTTTGAGATTATTTTTTAAAATTTTTTGCATTTTGGGGGAATTTTGGGGGGTTTTTTTTAATATTGGGGGATTTTTGGGGGATTTTTTGAGAATTTTGGGGATTTTTTGGGTAATTTTGGAGAATTTTTCAGACTATTTTTGGGGAATTTTTGGGGGATTTTTTGGGGAATTTTGGGGAAATTTTGGAGAATTTTTCAGATTTTTTTGGGGATTTTTTGGGGATTTTTTGGGGATTTTTGGGGATTTTTGGGAATTTTTCAGAAGATTTTTGGGGATTTTTGGGGATTTTTTGAGATTATTTTTTTAATTTTTTGCATTTTGGGGAATTTTTGGGGGTGATTTTTTTTTTAATTTTGGGGGATTTTTGGGGATTTTTTTTTGAGAATTTTGGGGATTTTGGGAGAATTTTGGAGAATTTTTTGGGATTTTTTTGGGGATTTTTTTGGGGATTTTTGGGGATTTTTGGGGATTTTTGGGGATTTTTGGGATTATTTTTAAAATTTTTGCATTTTGGGGGAATTTTTGGGGTGTTTTTTTTTAATATTAGGAAGATTTTGGGGGAGTTTTTTTTGAGAATTTTTGGAAATTTTTAGAATTTTAAATTTTTTTCTGTAATTTTCTGGGAATTTTGGGGGATTTTTTTGAGATTTTTGAGGAATTTTTAGAAATTCTTGAGAATTTGGGGGAATCGTTTTTAGGAATTTTTAGCATTTTGGGGATTTTTGGGGATTTTGGAGAATTTTTCAGATTTTTGGGGAATTTTTTGGGCATTTTTGGGGATTTTTGGGGATTTCTTCCTGAATTTTTGGAGTATTTATTCTGAATTTTTGAAGATTTCGTCAGAAATTTGATGGGGATTGTTTTGAGAAGGATCAGAAGATTTTTGGGCAATTTTGGGGGAATTTTTTGGAGATTTTTTGGGGAGTTTTGGGGAATTTTTGGGGAATTTTTTTGGGAATTCTTTGGGGGATTTGTGGGGAATTTTTGGGGATTTTTGGGGATTTTTTCGGGGAATTTTTGGGGATTTTTTGGGGATTTTTGGGGATTTTTTTTGTGATTTTTGGGGATTTTTGGGGATTTTTGGGGATTTTGGGGCTTTTTTTGGGGATTTTTTGGGGGAATTTTGGGGAATTTTTGGGGATTTTTTTCCGAATTTTTGGAGTATTTATTCTGAATTTTTGAAGATTTCGTCAGAAATTTGATGGGGATTGTTTTGAGAAGTATTCGAAGATTTTTGGGGAATTTTTGGGGGATTTTTTGAGAATTTTGGGGATTTTTTTGGGGGAATTTTGGAGAATTTTTCAGAATTTTTGGGGATTTTTTGGGGGAATTTTTGGGGATTTTTTGGGGATTTTTGGGATTATTTTTTAAATTTATTTGCATTTTGGGGAATTTTTGGGGTGGTTTTTTTTAATATTAGGGGGATTTTTGGGGGGATTTTTTGAGAATTTTGGGGAATTTT
The DNA here is from genome assembly GCF_901933205.1 of Camarhynchus parvulus. Taxonomy (NCBI): domain Eukaryota; kingdom Metazoa; phylum Chordata; class Aves; order Passeriformes; family Thraupidae; genus Camarhynchus; species Camarhynchus parvulus. Next base: position 11,244 of record NW_022148451.1, read on the forward strand.
TGGGGAATTTTGGAGAATTTTTCAGAATTTTTGGGGAATTTTTGGGGATTTTTGGGAATTTTTGGGGGGATTTTTGGGAATTTTTGGGGATTTTTTTGGGGATTTTTGGGGAATTTTTGGGGGTTTTTTTTTTTGGGGGGGATTTTTTGGGGGATTTTTGGGGATTTTTTGAAACTATTTTTTAAAATTTTTTGCATTTTGGGGGAATTTTTGGGGTGGTTTTTTTTAATATTTGGGGGGATTTTGGGGAATTTTTTGAGATTTTTTGGGGATTTTTGGGGGATTTTTTGGAGAATTTTTTATTTTTATTTTGGGGAATTTTTGGGGGATTTTTTGGGGTTTTTTTGGGGGAATTTTGGGGGATTTTTTGGGGGGATTTTTTGGGAGATTTTTGGGGGATTTTTGGGGGATTTTTTTGGGGATTTTTGGAGATTTTTTTTAAAATTTTTTGCATTTTTGGGGAATTTTTTGGGGAATTTTTTTAATATTGGGGAATTTTGGGGGATTTTTGGGGAATTTTGGGGATTTTTGGGGAATTTTAGATTTTTTTTCAGAATTTTTTGGGGGAATTTTTGGGGATTTTTGGGGAATTTTGGGGATTTTTGGGGAATTTTTTTTTTGGGAATTTTTGGGGATTTTTGGGATTTTTTTGGGGAATTTTTGGATTTTTGGGGATTTTTTTTTTTGGATTTTTGGGGTTTTTTGGGGTTTTTTTTTTTTTTAATAATTTTGGGGGGATTTTTTTTGGAGAATTTTGGGGATTTTTTGGAGAATTTTGGAGAATTTTTCAGAATATTTTTGGGGAATTTTGGGGATTTTTTGAGATTTTTTTAATTTTTTTGGAATTTTGGGGAATTTTTGGGGGATTTTTGGGAATTTTTGGGGTTTTTGGGTAATTTTGGGGAATTTTGGGGGTATTTTTGGAGAATTTTTGGGGATTTTTTGGGGATTTTTGGGGATTTTTGGGGATTTTTTGGGGATTTTTTGGGATTATTTTTTAAAATTTTTGGGATTTTTGGGGGATTTTGGGGGTTTTTTTAATTTTGGGGGAATTTTTGGGGGAATTTTGGGGATTTTTTGGGGATTTTTTGGGGGATTTTTGGGAGGGAATTTTTGGGGATTTTTTGGGGATTTTTGGGGATTTTTTGGGGGATTTTTGGGGGGGATTTTTTGAGATTATTTTTTAAAATTTTTTGCATTTTGGGGGAATTTTTGGGGTGATTTTTTTTTAATTTTGGGGGGATTTTGGGGGATTTTTTGAGAATTTTTGGGGATTTTTTGGGGATTTTTTTGGGGATTTTTGTTGGGATTTTTTTTGGGGATTTTTTGGGGATTTTTTGGGGATTTTTGGGGGATTTTTTGGGATTATTTTTTAAAATTTTTGCATTTTGGGGGAATTTTTGGGGGTGGTTTTTTAAATTTTGGGGATTTTTGGGGGATTTTTGAGAATTTTGGGGATTTTTTTTTGGGGTAATTTTGGAGAATTTTTCAGACTATTTTTGGGGAATTTTTGGGGGATTTTTGGGGAATTTTTTGGGGAATTTTTGGAGAATTTTTGGGAATTTTTTGGGGATTTGGGGGGGATTTTTGGGGGATTTTTTTGAGATTATTTTTTCAAATTTTTGCATTTTGGGGAATTTTTTGGGGTGGTTTTTTTTTAATATTGGGGGGATTTTGGGGGGGGGATTTTTTGGGGTAATTTTGGAGAATTTTTCAGACTATTTTTGGGGAATTTTTGGGGGATTTTTTGGGGATTTTTTGGGGAATTTTGGAGAATTTTTCAGAATTTTGGGGGATTTTTTGGGGGATTTTTTGGGGGATTTTTTGGGATTATTTTTTAAAATTTTTTGCATTTTGGGGAATTTTGGGGGGTGGTTTTTAATATTAGGAAGATTTTGGGGGAGATTTTTTGAGGATTTTTTGGAAATTTTTTAGGAATTTTAAAATTTTTTCTGTAATTTTCTGGGAATTTTGGGGGATTTTTTTGAGATTTTTGAGGAATTTTTAGAAATTCTTGAGAATTTGGGGGAATCGTTTTTAGGAATTTTTAGCATTTTGGGGATTTTTTGGGGAATTTTGGAGAATTTTCCGATTTTTTGGGGTTTTTTTGGGCATTTTTGGGGATTTTTTGGGCATTTTTCCTGAATTTTTGGGTATTTATTCTGAATTTTTTGAAGATTTAGGTCAGAAATTTTGGGGATTTTTTTGAGATTTTTCAGAAGATTTTTGGGCAATTTTGGGGAATTTTTGGAGATTTTTGGGGGAGTTTTGGGGAATTTTTGGGGAATTTTTTGGGAATTTTTGGGGGATTTTTGGGGGATTTTTGGGGATTTTTGGGGATTTTTTGGGGAATTTTTGGGGATTTTTTGGGGATTTTTGGGGATTTTTTTGTGATTTTTTGGGGATTTTTGGGGGATTTTTTGGGGATTTTGGGGGATTTTGGGGGATTTTTTTTGGGGGAATTTTTGGGGAATTTTTGGGGATTTTTCCATTTTTTGGGGTATTTATTCTGATTTTTTGAAGATTTTTCAGAAATTTGATGGGGATTTTTTGAGAATATTGAAGATTTTTGGGGAATTTTTGGGGATTTTTTTGGGAATTTTGGGGATTTTGGGGGAATTTTGGAGAATTTTTCAGAATTTTTTGGGGATTTTTTTTGGGATTTTTTGGGGGATTTTTTGGGGGATTTTTTGGGATTATTTTTTAAATTTTTTGCATTTTTGGGGAATTTTTTGGGAATTTTTAATATTATTTTTTGGGGGGATTTTTTGAGAATTTTGGGGAATTTTTTGGGGAATTTTGGAGAATTTTTCATTTTTGGGGGAATTTTCAGGGGATTTTTTTGGGAATTTTTGGGGGAATTTTGGAGATTTTTTCAGATTTTTTTGGGGTCCTTTTTTTTTGGGGATTTTTGGGGGGATTTTTTGGGGATTTTTTGGGATTATTTTTTCAAATTTTTTGCATTTTGGGGGAATTTTTGGGGTCCTTTTTTTTAATATTGGGGGGATTTTGGGGGGAATTTTTGAGATTTTTGGGGATTTTTTGGGGGAATCTTGGAGAATTTTTTAGAATCTTTTTGGGGAATTTTTGGGGGATTTTTTGGGGAATTTGGGGGGAATTTTGGAGAATTTTTCAGAATTTTTGGGGATTTTTTTGGGGGATTTTTTGGGGGATTTTTTGAGATTTTTTGGGCATTTTTTGGGGATTTTTGGGATTTTTGGGGATTTCTTCCTGAATTTTTGGAGTATTTATTCTGAATTTTTGAAGATTTTGTCAGAAATTTGATGGGGATTGTTTTGAGAAGTATTAGAAGATTTTTGGGCAATTTTTGGGGAATTCTTTGGGATTTTTTGGGGATTTTTTGGGGAATTTTTGGGGAATTTTTTGGATATTTTTGGGGATTTTTTGGGGATTTTTTGGGGGAATTTTTGGGGAATTTTTGGGGATTTTTTTGGGATTTTGGGGAATTTTGGGGAATTTTTTTTCATCAGAAATTTTTGGGGATTTTTTGAGAATATTTGAAGATTTTTTGGAGATTTTTTGGGGATTTTTGGAATTTTGAGGGAATTTTTTGGGGGATTTTTTGGGGAATTTTTGGGGGTTTTTGGGGAATTTTTGGGGAATTTTGGAGAATTTTTCAGAATTTTTTGGGGAATTTTGGGGATTTTTTGGGGATTTTTGGGATTATTTTTTAAAATTTTTTGCATTTTGGGGGAATTTTTGGGGTGTTTTTTTTTAATATTTGGGGATTTTTGGAGGATTTTTTGAGAATTTTGGGGATTTTTTGGGGTAATTTTGGAGAATTTTTCAGACTATTTTTGGGGAATTTTTGAGGGATTTTTTGGGGAATTTTGGGGGGAATTTTTTTTGGGGGATTTTTTTTTGGGGATTTTTGGGGATTTTTTGAGAATTTTGGGGGGATTTTGGGGATTTTTTTGGGAATTTTTGGGGAATATTTTGGGGGGGATTTTTTGGGGGATTTTGGGAATTTTTGGGGAATTTTTGGAGGAATTTTTCAGAATGTTTTGGGGATTTTTTGGGATGTTTTGGGGATTTTTTGGGGGATTTTTTGAGATTATTTTTTAAAATTTTTGCATTTTGGGGGAATTTTTGGCCATTTTTTTTAATATTTTGGGGATTTTGGGGGATTTTTGAGAATTTTGGGGAATTTTTGGGGGAATTTTGGAGAATTTTTCAGAATTTTTTTGGGGATTTTTGGGGATTTTTGGGGATTTTTGGGGAATTTTGGAGAATTTTTCAGAATTTTTTGGGGATTTTTGGGATTTTTGGGGGATTTTTGAGATTATTTTTAAAATTTTTTGCATTTTGGGGAATTTTTGGGGTGGTTTTTTGGGGGATTTTTTGGGGGATTTTTTGAGAATTTTGGGGGATTTTTGGGGGGAATCTTGGGAGAATTTTTTGGGGAATTTTGGGGGATTTTTTTGGGAATTTTGGGGGGATTTTTGGGGGATTTTTGGGGGATTTTTGGGGATTTTTTTGGGGGATTTTTTGGGATTATTTTTTAAAATTTTTTTGCATTTTTGGGGGAATTTTTGGGGGGTTTTTTTAAGATTTTGGGGGATTTTTGGGGAATTTTTGAGAATTTTGGGGATTTTTTTTGGGGGAATTTTTTTTTGGGAATTTTTGGGGATTTTTGGGGATTTTTTTTTTGGGGATTTTTGGGGATTTTTGGGGATTTTGGGGGATTTTTTTTTTAAATTTTTTGCATTTTTGGGGATTTTTTGGGGAATTTTTGGGGATTTTTGGGGATTTTGGGGGGATTTTTTTGGGAATTTTTTGGGGATTTTTGGGGGATTTTTTTTTTTTTTTTGGGGAATTTTTTGGGATTTTTGGGGATTTTTGGGGATTTTTGGGGATTTTTGGGGATTTTTTGGGATTATTTTTAAAATTTTTTGCATTTTGGGGAATTTTTGGGGGTTTTTTTTGGGGGGGGATTTTGGGGATTTTTTTTGAGAATTTTGGGGATTTTTTGGGGAATCTTGGAGAATTTTTCAGACTATTTTTGGGGAATTTTTGGGGGATTTTTGGGGAATATTGGGGAATTTGGGAGAATTTTTCAAATTTTTTGGGGATTTTTGGGGGGGATTTTTTTGGGATTTTTGGGGGATTTTTGGGGATTTTTGGGGATTTTTGGGGATTTTTTTGAGATTATTTTTAAAATTTTTGCATTTTGGGGAATTTTTGGGGTGGTTTTTTTAATATTGGGGGATTTTTGGGGGATTTTTGAGAATTTTGGGGATTTTTGGGGAATTTTGGAGAATTTTTCAGAATTTTTTTGGGGAATTTTGGGGGGGGAATTTTGGGGGAATTTGGGGAATTTTTGGAGAATTTTTCAGATTGTTTGATTTTTGGGGGATTTTTTGGGGATTTTTGGGGATTTTGGGGGATTTTTGGGGATTTTTGGGATTATTTTTTAAAATTTTTTGCATTTTGGGGAATTTTTGGGGTGGTTTTTTTTTTTTTGGGAAGATTTTTGGAGATTTTTTAAGATTTTCTGGAAATTTTTGAGAATTTTTAAAATTTTTTGTAATTTTTGGGGAATTTTGGGGATTTTTTGAGATTTTTGGGAATTTTTGGAAATTTTTTGAGAATTTTTTTTGGGAATTTTTGGGCATTTTTGGGGATTTTTTTGGGGATTTTTTGGGAATTTTTGGGGATTTTTTTCAGGGAGTTTGGGGATTTTTGGGCATTTTTGGGGGATTTTTGGGGATTTCTTCCTGAATTTTTGGAGTATTTATTCTTTTTGAGAAGATTTTGTCAGAAATTTGATGGGGATTGTTTTGAGAAGGATCAGAAGATTTTTTGGGCAATTTTTTGGTAATTTTTTGGAGATTTTTGGGGATTTTTGGGGGAATTTTGGGGAATTTTTTTGGGGGATTTTTTGGGATTTTTGGGGGAATTTTTGGGGATTTTTTGGGGTTTTTTTTGGGGAATTTTGGGGATTTTTTGGGGAATTTTTGGGGATTTTTTGTGATTTTTGGGGATTTTTGGGGGGATTTTTTTGGGGTTTTTGGGGATTTTTTTTTGGGGAATTTTTGGGGAATTTTGGGGAGGGGAATTTTTGGGGATTTTTTTTTTTTTGGAGTTTTTATTGGGAATTTTTGAAGATTTTCAAGAAATTTGATGGGGATTTTTGGGAAGTTTTTGAAGATTTTTGGGGAATTTTTGGGGATTTTTTTGAGAATTTTGGGGATTTTTGGGGAATTTTGGAGAATTTTTCAGAATTTTTTTGGAATTTTTTTGGGATTTTTGGGGGATTTTTGGGGATTTTTTGGTTTTTTTTTTAAATTTTTTGCATTTTGGGGAATTTTTGGGGGTTTTTTTAATATTGGGGGATTTTGGGGGATTTTTGAGAATTTTGGGGAATTTTTTGGGGAATTTTGGAGAATTTTTCAGAATTTTTTGGGGAATTTTTGGATTTTTTTTTTGGGGGATTTTTGGGGATTTTGGGAATTTTTGGGGGATTTTTTTTTTGGGGATTTTTTGAAACTATTTTTTTAAAATTTTTTGCATTTTTGGGGATTTTTTGGGGTGGTTTTTTAATATTGGGGGATTTTGAGGGAATTTTTGAGAATTTTTGGGATTTTTTGGAGAATTTTGGAGAATTTTTTTAGACTATTTTTTGGAGAATTTTTGGGGGATTTTTTGGGGAATTTGGGGGGAATTTTGGAGAATTTTTCAGAATTTTTTTTTTATTTTTTGGGGATTTTTTGGGGATTTTTTGGGGGATTTTTTGAGATTATTTTTTAAAATTTTTTGCATTTTGGGGGAATTATTGGGGTGGTTTTTTTTTAATATTAGGGGGAATTTTGGGGGGAATTTTTGAGAATTTTGGGGGATTTTTTGGGGGAATTTTGGAGAATTTTTCAGACTATTTTTGGGGAATTTTTGGGGAATTTTGGGGTTTTTTGGGCATTTTTACCGTAGCAGAGGGTGCATTTCATGGAATCGGCGCGCGCCGTCGGCAGCAGGGGCAGCAGCGTCCCCAGGATGGAGCTCAGGAACGGAACCATCCCGAAAACTCGGGGGCAAAAATGGAGAAAAATGTCAGCAAGGTGGAATTCCCAACGGAGCAAAAATTCCTGATGCAATTCCCAACCCCCAATCCCCAAATTCCCCAAAAAATCCCCAAAATTCCCCCAAAAATCCCCAAATTCCAGGGGATTTTCAAAAAAATTATTTTCCTTTTTTCCCGGATTAATTCCCAGATTAATTCCCAGATTAATTCCCAGATTAATTCCTGGATTAATTCCCAGATTAATTCCCAGATTTTCCCAAATTAATTCTCGGATTAATTCCCGGATTAATTCCTGGATTTTCCTGGATTAATTCCCGGATTTTCCCAGAATAATTCCCAGATTAATTCCCAGATTAATTTGAGGATTTTCCCGGATTAATTCCCAAATTAATTTGAGGATTTTCCTGGAGTAATTCCCAGATTAATTCCCGGATTTTCCCAAATTAATTCCCAGATTAATTCCGGGATTTTCCTGGATTAATTCCCAGATTAATTCCCTGATTTTCCCAAATTAATTCCCGGATTAATTCCCAGATTAATACCAGGATTTTCCTGGATTAATTCCCAGATGATTAATTCCCAGATTTTCCCAAATTAATTCCCGGATTAATACCTGGATTTTCCTGGATTAATTCCCAGATTTTCCTGGATTAATTCCCAGATTAATTCCCAGATTAATTCCTGGATTTTCCTGGATTAATTCCTGGATTTTCCTGGATTAATTCCCAGATTAATTCCTGGATTAATTCCCAGATTAATTCCTGGATTTTCCTGGATTAATTCTCAGATTTTCCTGGATTAATTCTCAGATTTTCCTGGATTAATTCCCGTATTTTCCTGGATTAATTCCCGGATTAATTCCCAGATTAATTCCTGGATTAATTCCCAGATTAATTTCTAGATTTTCCCAGATTAATCCCAGATTAATTCCTGGATTAATTCCCAGATTTCCCCTGCAATTCCCAGATTAATCTCCAGATTAATCTCAGATTAATTCCCAGATTAATTCCCAGATTTTTCCCAGATTTTCCCAGATTAATTCCTGCATTTTCCTAGATTTTTCTAGATTAATTCCCAGATTTTCCCAGATTATTTCCCCAATTTTCCATGAATTTTTCATTGATTTTTCCCAGATTAATTCCCATATTTTCACAAATTAATTCCCATTTTTTCCAGGAATTTTTCCTGAATTTTACCAGATTAATTCCCAGATTTTCTCGGATTAATTCCCGGATGAATTCCTAGATTTTCCCCGTATTTCCCAGAACAATTCCCAGATTAATTCCCTTATTTTCCTGGATTAATTCTCAGATTTTCCCAAATTAATTCTCAGATTTTCCCTGAATAATTCCAAAATTAATTCCCATTTTTTACACATTTTTCCAAGAATAATTCCTGCATTAATTCCCATCTTTTCCCAGATTAATTCCCAGATTTTCCCTGTAATTCCCAGATTAATCCCCAGATCCATTCCCAGATTTTTCCCATAATTCCCAGATTAATCCCCAGATTTTCCCAGATTAATTCCCAAATTTCCCCAGATTAATTCCCAGATTAATTCCCAGATTAATTCCCAGATTTTTCCCATAATTCCCAGATTAATTCCCACATTTTCTGGGATGAATTCCCATCTTTTCCCAGATTAATTCCCAGATTTCCCCTGTAATTCCCAAATTAATCCCCAGATTAATTCCCAGATTATCTGGGATTAATTCCCAGATTTTCCCAGATTAATTCCTGCATTTTCCTAGATTTTCCCAGATTAATCCCCAGATTTGCCCTGTAACCCCCAGATTAATTCCCAGATATTTCCCATAATTCCCAGATTAATTCCCAGATTTTCTGGGATGAATCCCCACATTTTCCCCATTTTCCCGGACGAATCCCCAGATTTGACAGGGATTCTGCCCGGATTTTGCCCGGCTCACCGTTGGCGGCGGCGAGGTCGGCGAAGGTGCGGACGAGGCCGGGCTGGGGCAGCGCCCCGGGCGGGAACTGGCGCAGCAGCTCCTCCATGACCCGCGCCAGGAAACGCCGGCCCAGCTCCACCAGCAGCGCCCCGGCCGCCTCCTGCCACTCCCACTGCGCCTCCTGCAGGGCACAGAACGCAGGGAAAATCAGCGGGAAACAGGGGGGAAATGTGGGGGGAATATGGGGGGAGATATGGGGGAAATATGAGGGGAAATATGGGGAAATATGGGAAATATGGGGGAAATATGAGGGGAATATGGGGAAATATGGGGGGAAATATGGGGAAAATACAGGGGGAAATATGGGGAAAAATATGGGGAAAATACGGGGAAAAATGGGGGAAAAATGGGGAAAAGATGGGGGAAAATATGAGGGAAAATCAGCGGGAAATATGGGGGAAATATGGGGGAAATATGGGGGGGAATATGGGGAAAAAATGGGGAAATATGGGGAAATGGGGAAAACAGGGGAAATATGGGAAAATAGGGGAAAATATGGGGAACATTTGGGAAAATATGGGGAAAAATATGGGGAAATTCAGAGGAAAATCAGGGAAAAATCTGAGAAAATATGGGTGAAAAATATACGGGGAAAATACGGGGAAATTATGGGGGAAATTGGGGGAAATATAGGGGAAAATACGGTGAAAATTTGAGGTAAACCATGGGAAAATATGGGGGGGAAATTTGGGGAAAAATCCGCCTCCTGCCACCCCCATGGGGAAAATATGGGGCACAAAAATAGGGAAAATCAGAAAATATGAGGAAACCGGGGAAATGTGGGAAAATATGGGGAAATATGGGGAAAATATGGAAATATAGGGAAAAATATGGGGAAATATGGGGGAAAATATGGGGAAAATATGGGGAAATATGGGGGAAATATGGGGAAATATGGGAAAATATGGGGAAATGTGGAAATATGGGGAAATATGGGGAAAATATGGGGGGGGTGATATGGGGAAATATGGAAATTAAAATATGGGGAAACATGGGGAAAATACGGGGGAATATAGGGAAAATCAGGGGAAAATCAGGGGAAATCAGGAAAATATGAGAATATATGGGTGAAAATTACGGGAAAATATGGGGAAAATATGGGGGAAATATGGGGAAATATGGGGAAAATATGGGGAAAATATGAGGGAAATTTGGGGAAATATGGGGAAAATATGGGGAAAAATATGGGAAAAAAAAAAATCGGGGAAAAATCTGAGAAAAGATG
>NW_022148452.1:0-21461 GCF_901933205.1 Camarhynchus parvulus
CCTACACCTTAGAAAAAACTTTTCTCACTATGTCTCGCAAGGAGAAACTGTGCCAGGACAGAAAAAAACATCTCCTATCGTGTTCTAGAGGTTGCACAAAGGTTTGTACAGTGTTTTGCACCAAAGAAAAAAAGTTGTCCAAAACTCCTTCTTTTTCAATATTCATGTGAATGCAAAAGGCAGGAGAGTGGTAAGGTACTGTTTTCCATCAGTTTGCAAACACACACACAATGCCAGTGTTGTGCTTCGTTTTGTCCTTTAAGCGTCTCTTGTCACCTACACCTTAGAAAAAGCTTTCTCACTATGTCTCGCAAGGAGAAACTGTGCCAGGACAGAAAACATCTCCTATCGTGTTCTAGAGGTTGCACAAAGGTTTGTACAGTGTTTTGCACCAAGGAAAAGAAAGTTGTCCAAAACTCCTTCTTTTTCAATATTCATGTGAATGCAAAAGGCAGGAGAGTGGTAAGGTACTGTTTTCCATCAGTTTGCAAAATGCACACACAATGCCAGTGTTGTGCTGCTTCGTTTTCTCTTTTAGCGTCTCTTGTCACCTACACCTTAGAAAAAGCTTTCTCACTATGTCTCGCAAGGAGAAACTGTGCCAGGACAGAAAACATCTCCTATCGTGTTCTAGAGGTTGCACAAAGGTTTGTACAGTGTTTTTGCACCAAGGAAAAAAAGTTGTCCAAAACTCCTTCTTTTTCAATATTCATGTGAATGCAAAAGGCAGGAGAGTGGTAAGGTACTGTTTTCCATCAGTTTGCAAAATGCACACACAATGCCAGTGTTGTGCTGCTTCGTTTTGTCCTTTAAGCGTCTCTTGTCACCTACACCTTAGAAAAAGCTTTCTCACTATGTCTCGCAAGGAGAAACTGTGCCAGGACAGAAAACATCTCCTATCGTGTTCTAGAGGTTGCACAAAGGTTTGTACAGTGTTTTGCACCAAAGGAAAGAAAGTTGTCCAAAACTCCTTCTTTTTCAATATTCATGTGAATGCAAAAGGCAGGAGAGTGGTAAGGTACTGTTTTCCATCAGTTTGCAAAATGCACACACAATGCCAGTGTTGTGCTGCTTCGTTTTGTCCTTTAGCGTCTCTTGTCACCTACACCTTAGAAAAAGCTTTCTCACTATGTCTCGCAAGGAGAAACTGTGCCAGGACAGAAAACATCTCCTATCGTGTTCTAGAGGTTGCACAAAGGTTTTACACAGTGTTTTGCACCAAGGAAAAGAAAAGTTGTCCAAAACTCCTTCTTTTTCAATATTCATGTGAATGCAAAAGGCAGGAGAGTGGTAGGTACTGTTACTGTTTTCCATCAGTTTGCAAAATGCACACACAATGCCAGTGTTGTGCTGCTTCAGGTTTTGTCCTTTAGCGTCTCTTGTCACCTACACCTTAAAAAAGCTTTCTCACTATGTCTCGCAAGGAGAAACTGTGCCAGGACAGAAAACATCTCCTATCGTGTTCTAGAGGTTGCACAAAGGTTTGTACAGTGTTTTGCACCAGGAAAAGAAAAAGTTGTCCAAAACTCCTTCTTTTTCAATATTCATGTGAATGCAAAAAAGGCAGGAGTGGTGGTAAGGTACTGTTTTCCATCAGTTTGCAAAATGCACACACAATGCCAGTGTTGTGCTGCTTCGTTTTGTCCTTTAGCGTCTCTTGTCACCTACACCTTAGAAAAAGCTTTCTCACTATGTCTCGCAAGGAGAAACTGTGCCAGGACAGAAAACATCTCCTATCGTGTTCTAGAGGTTGCACAAAGGTTTGTACAGTGTTTTGCACCAAGGAAAAAAAAGTTGTCCAAAACTCCTTCTTTTTCAATATTCATGTGAATGCAAAAGGCAGGAGAGTGGTAAGGTACTGTTTTCCATCAGTTTGCAAAATGCACACACAATGCCAGTGTTGTGCTGCTTCGTTTTGTCCTTTAGCGTCTCTTGTCACCTACACCTTAGAAAAAGCTTTCTCACTATGTCTCGCAAGGAGAAACTGTGCCAGGACAGAAAACATCTCCTATCGTGTTCTAGAGGTTGCACAAAGGTTTGTACAGTGTTTTGCACCAAGGAAAAAAGTTGTCCAAAGTTGTCCAAAACTCCTTCTTTTCAATATTCATGTGAATGCAAAAGGCAGGAGAGTGGTAAGGTACTGTTTTCCATCAGTTTGCAAAATGCACACACAATGCCAGTGTTGTGCTGCTTCGTTTTGTCCTTTTAGCGTCTCTTGTCACCTACACCTTAGAAAAAGCTTTCTCACTATGTCTCGCAAAAGGAGAAACTGTGCCAGGACAGAAAACATCTCCTATCGTGTTCTAGAGGTTGCACAAAGGTTTGTACAGTGTTTTGCACCAAGAAAAAAAAGTTGTCCAAAACTCCTTCTTTTCAATATTCATGTGAATGCAAAAGGCAGGAGAGTGGTAAGGTACTGTTTTCCATCAGTTTGCAAAATGCACACACAATGCCAGTGTTGTGCTGCTTCGTTTTTGTCCTTTAAGCGTCTCTTGTCACCTACACCTTAGAAAAAGCTTTCTCACTATGTCTCGCAAGGAGAAACTGTGCCAGGACAGAAAACATCTCCTATCGTGTTCTAGAGGTTGCACAAAGGTTTGTACAGTGTTTTGCACCAAGGAAAAAAAAGTTGTCCAAAACTCCTTCTTTTTCAATATTCATGTGAATGCAAAAGGCAGGAGAGTGGTAAGGTACTGTTTTCCATTTTCCATCAGTTTGCAAAATGCACACACAATGCCAGTGTTGTGCTGCTTCGTTTTGTCCTTTAAGCGTCTCTTGTCACCTACACCTTAGAAAAAGCTTTCTCACTATGTCTGGCAAGGAGAAACTGTGCCAGGACAGAAAACATCTCCTATCGTGTTCTAGAGGTTGCACAAAGGTTTGTACAGTGTTTTGCACCAAGGAAAAGAAAGTTGTCAAAACTCCTTCTTTTTCAATATTCATGTGAATGCAAAAGGCAGGAGAGTGGTAAGGTACTGTTTTCCATCAGTTTGCAAAATGCACACACACAATGCCACACAATGCCTACACCTTGTGCTGCTCTCTCACTATGTCTCGCAAGGAGAAACTGTGCCAGGACAGAAAACATCTCCTATCGTGTTCTAGCGTTGCACAAAGGTTTGTACAGTGTTTTTGTCACCAACACTCCTTCTTTTTTTCAAAAAAGGCAGGAGAGTGGTAAGGTACTGTTTTCCATCAGTTTCAAAATGCACACACAATGCCAGTGTTGTGTCTTTAGCGTCTCTTGTCACCTACACCTTAGAAAAAGCTTTCTCACTATGTCTCGCAAGGAGAAACTGTGCCAGGACAGAAAACATCTCCTATCGTGTTCTAGAGGTTGCACAAAGGTTTGTACAGTGTTTTGCACCAAGGAAAAGAAAGTTGTCCAAAACTCCTTCTTTTTCAATATTCATGTGAATGCAAAAGGCAGGAGAGTGGTAAGGTACTGTTTTCCATCAGTTTGCAAAATGCACACACAATGCCAGTGTTGTGCTGCTTCGTTTTGTCCTTTAAGCGTCTCTTGTCACCTACACCTTAGAAAAAGCTTTCTCACTATGTCTCGCAAGGAGAAACTGTGCCAGGACAGAAAACATCTCCTATCGTGTTCTAGAGGTTGCACAAAGGTTTGTACAGTGTTTTGCACCAAGGAAAAGAAAGTTGTCCAAAACTCCTTCTTTTTCAATATTCATGTGAATGCAAAAGGCAGGAGAGTGGTAAGGTACTGTTTTCCATCAGTTTGCAAAATGCACACACAATGCCAGTGTTGTGCTGCTCGTTTTTGTCCTTTAGCGTCTCTTGTCACCTACACCTTAGAAAAAGCTTTCTCACTATGTCTCGCAAGGAGAAACTGTGCCAGGACAGAAAACATCTCCTATCGTGTTCTAGAGGTTGCACAAAGGTTTGTACAGTGTTTTGCACCAAGGAAAAGAAAGTTGTCCAAAACTCCTTCTTTTTCAATATTCATGTGAATGCAAAAGGCAGGAGAGTGGTAAGGTACTGTTTTCCATCAGTTTGCAAAATGCACACACAATGCCAGTGTTGTGCTGCTTCGTTTTGTCCTTTAGCGTCTCTTGTCACCTACACCTTAGAAAAAGCTTTCTCACTATGTCTGGCAAGGAGAAACTGTGCCAGGACAGAAAACATCTCCTATCGTGTTCTAGAGGTTGCACAAAGGTTTGTACAGTGTTTTGCACCAAGGAAAAGAAAGTTGTCCAAAACTCCTTCTTTTTCAATATTCATGTGAATGCAAAAGGCAGGAGAGTGGTAAGGTACTGTTTTCCATCAGTTTGCAAAATGCACACACAATGCCAGTGTTGTGCTGCTTCGTTTTTGTCCTTTAGCGTCTCTTGTCACCTACACCTTAGAAAAAGCTTTCTCACTATGTCTCGCAAGGAGAAACTGTGCCAGGACAGAAAACATCTCCTATCGTGTTCTAGAGGTTGCACAAAGGTTTGTACAGTGTTTTGCACCAAGGAAAAGAAAAGTTGTCCAAAACTCCTTCTTTTTCAATATTCATGTGAATGCAAAAGGCAGGAGAGTGGTAAGGTACTGTTTTCCATCAGTTTGCAAAATGCACACACAATGCCAGTGTTGTGCTGCTTCGTTTTTGTCCTTTAGCGTCTCTTGTCACCTACAGAAAAAGCTTTCTCACTATGTCTGGCAAGGAGAAACTGTGCCAGGACAGAAAACATCTCCTATCGTGTTCTAGAGGTTGCACAAAGGTTTTGTACAGTGTTTTGCACCAAGGAAAAAAAGTTGTCCAAAACTCCTTCTTTTCAATATTCATGTGAATGCAAAAGGCAGGAGAGTGGTAAGGTACTGTTTTCCATCAGTTTGCAAAATGCACACACAATGCCAGTGTTGTTAGAAAAAGCGTCTCTTGTCACCTACACCTTAGAAAAAGCTTTCTCACTATGTCTCGCAAGGAGAAACTGTGCCAGGACAGAAAACATCTCCTATCGTGTTCTAGAGGTTGCACAAAGGTTTGTACAGTGTTTTGCACCAAGGAAAAGAAAAGTTGTCCAAAACTCCTTCTTTTTCAATATTCATGTGAATGCAAAAGGCAGGAGAGTGGTAAGGTACTGTTTTCCATCAGTTTGCAAAATGCACACACAATGCCAGTGTTGTGCTGCTTCGTTTTGTCCTTTAAGCGTCTCTTGTCACCTACACCTTAGAAAAAGCTTTCTCACTATGTCTGGCAAGGAGAAACTGTGCCAGGACAGAAAACATCTCCTATCGTGTTCTAGAGGTTGCACAAAGGTTTGTACAGTGTTTTGCACCAAGGAAAAGAAAGTTGTCCAAAACTCCTTCTTTTTCAATATTCATGTGAATGCAAAAGGCAGGAGAGTGGTAAGGTACTGTTTTCCATCAGTTTGCAAAATGCACACACAATGCCAGTGTTGTGCTGCTTCGTTTTGTCCTTTAGCGTCTCTTGTCACCTACACCTTAGAAAAAGCTTTCTCACTATGTCTCGCAAGGAGAAACTGTGCCAGGACAGAAAACATCTCCTATCGTGTTCTAGAGGTTGCACAAAGGTTTGTACAGTGTTTTGCACCAAGGAAAAGAAAGTTGTCAAAACTCCTTCTTTTTCAATATTCATGTGAATGCAAAAGGCAGGAGAGTGGTAAGGTACTGTTTTCCATCAGTTTGCAAAATGCACACACAATGCCAGTGTTGTGCTGCTTCGTTTTTGTCCTTTAGCGTCTCTTGTCACCTACACCTTAGAAAAAGCTTTCTCACTATGTCTGGCAAGGAGAAACTGTGCCAGGACAGAAAACATCTCCTATCGTGTTCTAGAGGTTGCACAAAGGTTTGTACAGTGTTTTGCACCAAGGAAAAGAAAAGTTGTCCAAAACTCCTTCTTTTTCAATATTCATGTGAATGCAAAAGGCAGGAGAGTGGTAAGGTACTGTTTTCCATCAGTTTGCAAAATGCACACACAATGCCAGTGTTGTGCTGCTTCGTTTTGTCCTTTAGCGTCTCTTGTCACCTACACCTTAGAAAAAGCTTTCTCACTATGTCTCGCAAGGAGAAACTGTGCCAGGACAGAAAACATCTCCTATCGTGTTCTAGAGGTTGCACAAAGGTTTGTACAGTGTTTTGCACCAAGAAAAGAAAAGTTGTCCAAAACTCCTTCTTTTCAATATTCATGTGAATGCAAAAGGCAGGAGAGTGGTAAGGTACTGTTTTCCATCAGTTTGCAAAATGCACACACAATGCCAGTGTTGTGCTGCTTCGTTTTGTCCTTTAGCGTCTCTTGTCACCTACACCTTAGAAAAAGCTTTCTCACTATGTCTCGCAAGGAGAAACTGTGCCAGGACAGAAAACATCTCCTATCGTGTTCTAGAGGTTGCACAAAGGTTTGTACAGTGTTTTGCACCAAGGAAAAGAAAGTTGTCCAAAACTCCTTCTTTTCAATATTCATGTGAATGCAAAAGGCAGGAGAGTGGTAAGGTACTGTTTTCCATCAGTTTGCAAAATGCACACACAATGCCAGTGTTGTGCTGCTTCGTTTTGTCCTTTAGCGTCTCTTGTCACCTACACCTTAGAAAAAGCTTTCTCACTATGTCTCGCAAGGAGAAACTGTGCCAGGACAGAAAACATCTCCTATCGTGTTCTAGAGGTTGCACAAAGGTTTGTACAGTGTTTTGCACCAAGGAAAAGAAAGTTGTCCAAAACTCCTTCTTTTTCAATATTCATGTGAATGCAAAAGGCAGGAGAGTGGTAAGGTACTGTTTTCCATCAGTTTGCAAAATGCACACACAATGCCAGTGTTGTGCTGCTTCGTTTTGTCCTTTAGCGTCTCTTGTCACCTACACCTTAGAAAAAGCTTTCTCACTATGTCTGGCAAGGAGAAACTGTGCCAGGACAGAAAACATCTCCTATCGTGTTCTAGAGGTTGCACAAAGGTTTGTACAGTGTTTTGCACCAAGGAAAAGAAAGTTGTCCAAAACTCCTTCTTTTTCAATATTCATGTGAATGCAAAAGGCAGGAGAGTGGTAGGTACTGTTTTCCATCAGTTTGCAAAATGCACACACAATGCCAGTGTTGTGCTGCTTCGTTTTTGTCCTTTTAGCGTCTCTTGTCACCTACACCTTAGAAAAAGCTTTCTCACTATGTCTGGCAAGGAGAAACTGTGCCAGGACAGAAAACATCTCCTATCGTGTTCTAGAGGTTGCACAAAGGTTTGTACAGTGTTTTGCACCAAGGAAAAGAAAGTTGTCCAAAACTCCTTCTTTTTCAATATTCATGTGAATGCAAAAGGCAGGAGAGTGGTAAGGTACTGTTTTCCATCAGTTTGCAAAATGCACACACAATGCCAGTGTTGTGCTGCTTCGTTTTGTCCTTTAAGCGTCTCTTGTCACCTACACCTTAGAAAAAGCTTTCTCACTATGTCTCGCAAGGAGAAACTGTGCCAGGACAGAAAACATCTCCTATCGTGTTCTAGAGGTTGCACAAAGGTTTGTACAGTGTTTTGCACCAAGAAAAAAAAAGTTGTCCAAAACTCCTTCTTTTTCAATATTCATGTGAATGCAAAAGGCAGGAGAGTGGTAAGGTACTGTTTTCCATCAGTTTGCAAAATGCACACACAATGCCAGTGTTGTGCTGCTTCGTTTTGTCCTTTAGCGTCTCTTGTCACCTACACCTTAGAAAAAGCTTTCTCACTATGTCTCGCAAGGAGAAACTGTGCCAGGACAGAAAACATCTCCTATCGTGTTCTAGAGGTTGCACAAAAGGTTTGTACAGTGTTTTGCACCAAGGAAAAAAAGTTGTCCAAAACTCCTTCTTTTTCAATATTCATGTGAATGCAAAAGGCAGGAGAGTGGTAAGGTACTGTTTTCCATCAGTTTGCAAAATGCACACACAATGCCAGTGTTGTGCTGCTTCGTTTTGTCCTTTAGCGTCTCTTGTCACCTACACCTTAGAAAAAGCTTTCTCACTATGTCTCGCAAGGAGAAACTGTGCCAGGACAGAAAACATCTCCTATCGTGTTCTAGAGGTTGCACAAAGGTTTGTACAGTGTTTTGCACCAAAAAAAAGAAAGTTGTCCAAAACTCCTTCTTTTTCAATATTCATGTGAATGCAAAAGGCAGGAGAGTGGTAAGGTACTGTTTTCCATCAGTTTGCAAAATGCACACACAATGCCAGTGTTGTGCTGCTTCGTTTTTTTGTCCTTTTAGCGTCTCTTGTCACCTACACCTTAGAAAAAGCTTTCTCACTATGTCTCGCAAGGAGAAACTGTGCCAGGACAGAAAACATCTCTATCGTGTTCTAGAGGTTGCACAAAGGTTTGTACAGTGTTTTGCACCAAGGAAAAGAAAGTTGTCCAAAACTCCTTCTTTTTCAATATTCATGTGAATGCAAAAGGCAGGAGAGTGGTAAGGTACTGTTTTCCATCAGTTTGCAAAATGCACACACAATGCCAGTGTTGTGCTGCTTCGTTTTGTCCTTTAGCGTCTCTTGTCACCTACACCTTAGAAAAAGCTTTCTCACTATGTCTGGCAAGGAGAAACTGTGCCAGGACAGAAAACATCTCCTATCGTGTTCTAGAGGTTGCACAAAGGTTTGTACAGTGTTTTGCACCAAGGAAAAGAAAGTTGTCCAAAACTCCTTCTTTTTCAATATTCATGTGAATGCAAAAGGCAGGAGAGTGGTAAGGTACTGTTTTCCATCAGTTTGCAAAATGCACACACAATGCCAGTGTTGTGCTGCTTCGTTTTTGTCCTTTAGCGTCTCTTGTCACCTACACCTTAGAAAAACCTTTCTCACTATGTCTCGCAAGGAGAAACTGTGCCAGGACAGAAAACATCTCCTATCGTGTTCTAGAGGTTGCACAAAGGTTTGTACAGTGTTTTGCACCAAGGAAAGAAAAGTTGTCCAAAACTCCTTCTTTTTCAATATTCATGTGAATGCAAAAGGCAGGAGAGTGGTAAGGTACTGTTTTCCATCAGTTTGCAAAATGCACACACAATGCCAGTGTTGTGCTGCTTCGTTTTGTCCTTTAAGCGTCTCTTGTCACCTACACCTTAGAAAAAAGCTTTCTCACTATGTCTCGCAAGGAGAAACTGTGCCAGGACAGAAAACATCTCCTATCGTGTTCTAGAGGTTGCACAAAGGTTTGTACAGTGTTTTGCACCAAGGAAAAGAAAGTTGTCCAAAACTCCTTCTTTTTCAATATTCATGTGAATGCAAAAGGCAGGAGAGTGGTAAGGTACTGTTTTCCATCAGTTTGCAAAATGCACACACAATGCCAGTGTTGTGCTGCTTCGTTTTTGTCCTTTAGCGTCTCTTGTCACCTACACCTTAGAAAAAGCTTTCTCACTATGTCTCGCAAGGAGAAACTGTGCCAGGACAGAAAACATCTCTCTATCGTGTTCTAGAGGTTGCACAAAGGTTTGTACAGTGTGTTTTGCACCAAGGAAAAGAAAGTTGTCCAAAACTCCTTCTTTTTCAATATTCATGTGAATGCAAAAGGCAGGAGAGTGGTAAGGTACTGTTTTCCATCAGTTTGCAAAATGCACACACAATGCCAGTGTTGTGCTGCTTCGTTTTGTCCTTTAAGCGTCTCTTGTCACCTACACCTTAGAAAAAGCTTTCTCACTATGTCTCGCAAGGAGAAACTGTGCCAGGACAGAAAACATCTCTATCGTGTTCTAGAGGTTGCACAAAGGTTTGTACAGTGTTTTGCACCAAGGAAAAGAAAAGTTGTCCAAAACTCCTTTCTTTTCAATATTCATGTGAATGCAAAAGGCAGGAGAGTGGTAAGGTACTGTTTTCCATCAGTTTGCAAAATGCACACACAATGCCAGTGTTGTGCTGCTTCGTTTTGTCCTTTAGCGTCTCTTGTCACCTACACCTTAGAAAAAGCTTTCTCACACTATGTCTCGCAAGGAGAAACTGTGCCAGGACAGAAAACATCTCCTATCGTGTTCTAGAGGTTGCACAAAGGTTTGTACAGTGTTTTGCACCAAGGAAAAGAAAGTTGTCAAAACTCCTTCTTTTTCAATATTCATGTGAATGCAAAAGGCAGGAGAGTGGTAAGGTACTGTTTTCCATCAGTTTGCAAAATGCACACACAATGCCAGTGTTGTGCTGCTTCGTTTTTGTCCTTTAGCGTCTCTTGTCACCTACACCTTAGAAAAAGCTTTCTCACTATGTCTCGCAAGGAGAAACTGTGCCAGGACAGAAAACATCTCCTATCGTGTTCTAGAGGTTGCACAAAGGTTTGTACAGTGTTTTGCACCAAGAAAAAAAAGTTGTCCAAAACTCCTTCTTTTCAATATTCATGTGAATGCAAAAGGCAGGAGAGTGGTAAGGTACTGTTTTCCATCAGTTTGCAAAATGCACACACAATGCCAGTGTTGTGCTGCTTCGTTTTGTCCTTTAGCGTCTCTTGTCACCTACACCTTAGAAAAACCTTTCTCACTATGTCTCGCAAGGAGAAACTGTGCCAGGACAGAAAACATCTCCTATCGTGTTCTAGAGGTTGCACAAAGGTTTGTACAGTGTTTTGCACCAAAAAAAAGAAAGTTGTCCAAAACTCCTTCTTTTTCAATATTCATGTGAATGCAAAAGGCAGGAGAGTGGTAAGGTACTGTTTTCCATCAGTTTGCAAAATGCACACACAATGCCAGTGTTGTGCTGCTTCGTTTTTGTCCTTTAGCGTCTCTTGTCACCTACACCTTAGAAAAAGCTTTCTCACTATGTCTCGCAAGGAGAAACTGTGCCAGGACAGAAAACATCTCCTATCGTGTTCTAGAGGTTGCACAAAGGTTTGTACAGTGTTTTGCACCAAGGAAAAAAAGTTGTCCAAAACTCCTTCTTTTTCAATATTCATGTGAATGCAAAAGGCAGGAGAGTGGTAAGGTACTGTTTTCCATCAGTTTGCAAAATGCACACACAATGCCAGTGTTGTGCTGCTTCGTTTTGTCCTTTAGCGTCTCTTGTCACCTACACCTTAGAAAAAGCTTTCTCACTATGTCTCGCAAGGAGAAACTGTGCCAGGACAGAAAACATCTCCTATCGTGTTCTAGAGGTTGCACAAAGGTTTGTACAGTGTTTTGCACCAAGGAAAAGAAAGTTGTCCAAAACTCCTTCTTTTCAATATTCATGTGAATGCAAAAGGCAGGAGAGTGGTAAGGTACTGTTTTCCATCAGTTTGCAAAATGCACACACAATGCCAGTGTTGTGCTGCTTCGTTTTGTCCTTTTAGCGTCTCTTGTCACCTACACCTTAGAAAAAGCTTTCTCACTATGTCTCGCAAGGAGAAACTGTGCCAGGACAGAAAACATCTCCTATCGTGTTCTAGAGGTTGCACAAAGGTTTGTACAGTGTTTTGCACCAGGAAAAAAAAGTTGTCCAAAACTCCTTCTTTTTCAATATTCATGTGAATGCAAAAGGCAGGAGAGTGGTAAGGTACTGTTTTCCATCAGTTTGCAAAATGCACACACAATGCCAGTGTTGTGCTGCTTCGTTTTTTTTGTCCTTTAGCGTCTCTTGTCACCTACACCTTAGAAAAAGCTTTCTCACTATGTCTCGCAAGGAGAAACTGTGCCAGGACAGAAAACATCTCCTATCGTGTTCTAGAGGTTGCACAAAGGTTTGTACAGTGTTTTGCACCAAGGAAAAGAAAGTTGTCCAAAACTCCTTCTTTTTCAATATTCATGTGAATGCAAAAGGCAGGAGAGTGGTAGGTACTGTTTTCCATCAGTTTGCAAAATGCACACACAATGCCAGTGTTGTGCTGCTTCGTTTTGTCCTTTAGCGTCTCTTGTCACCTACACCTTAGAAAAAGCTTTCTCACTATGTCTCGCAAGGAGAAACTGTGCCAGGACAGAAAACATCTCCTATCGTGTTCTAGAGGTTGCACAAAGGTTTGTACAGTGTTTTGCACCAAGGAAAAGAAAGTTGTCCAAAACTCCTTCTTTTCAATATTCATGTGAATGCAAAAGGCAGGAGAGTGGTAAGGTACTGTTTTCCATCAGTTTGCAAAATGCACACACAATGCCAGTGTTGTGCTGCTTCGTTTTTGTCCTTTAGCGTCTCTTGTCACCTACACCTTAGAAAAAGCTTTCTCACTATGTCTCGCAAGGAGAAACTGTGCCAGGACAGAAAACATCTCCTATCGTGTTCTAGAGGTTGCACAAAGGTTTGTACAGTGTTTTGCACCAAGGAAAAGAAAGTTGTCCAAAACTCCTTCTTTTTCAATATTCATGTGAATGCAAAAGGCAGGAGAGTGGTAAGGTACTGTTTTCCATCAGTTTGCAAAATGCACACACAATGCCAGTGTTGTGCTGCTTCGTTTTGTCCTTTAGCGTCTCTTGTCACCTACACCTTAGAAAAAGCTTTCTCACTATGTCTCGCAAGGAGAAACTGTGCCAGGACGAAAACATCTCCTATCGTGTTCTAGAGGTTGCACAAAGGTTTGTACAGTGTTTTGCACCAAAAAAAAGTTGTCCAAAACTCCTTCTTTTTCAATATTCATGTGAATGCAAAAGGCAGGAGAGTGGTAAGGTACTGTTTTCCATCAGTTTGCAAAATGCACACACAATGCCAGTGTTGTGCTGCTTCGTTTTGTCCTTTAGCGTCTCTTGTCACCTACACCTTAGAAAAAGCTTTCTCACTATGTCTCGCAAGGAGAAACTGTGCCAGGACAGAAAACATCTCCTATCGTGTTCTAGAGGTTGCACAAAGGTTTGTACAGTGTTTTGCACCAAGGAAAAGAAAGTTGTCCAAAACTCCTTCTTTTTCAATATTCATGTGAATGCAAAAGGCAGGAGAGTGGTAAGGTACTGTTTTCCATCAGTTTGCAAAATGCACACACAATGCCAGTGTTGTGCTGCTTCGTTTTGTCCTTTAGCGTCTCTTGTCACCTACACCTTAGAAAAAGCTTTCTCACTATGTCTGGCAAGGAGAAACTGTGCCAGGACAGAAAACATCTCCTATCGTGTTCTAGAGGTTGCACAAAGGTTTGTACAGTGTTTTGCACCAAGGAAAAAAGTTGTCCAAAACTCCTTCTTTTTCAATATTCATGTGAATGCAAAAGGCAGGAGAGTGGTAAGGTACTGTTTTCCATCAGTTTGCAAAATGCACACACAATGCCAGTGTTGTGCTGCTTCGTTTTTGTCCTTTAGCGTCTCTTGTCACCTACACCTTAGAAAAAGCTTTCTCACTATGTCTCGCAAGGAGAAACTGTGCCAGGACAGAAAACATCTCCTATCGTGTTCTAGAGGTTGCACAAAGGTTTGTACAGTGTTTTGCACCAAGGAAAAGAAAGTTGTCCAAAACTCCTTCTTTTTCAATATTCATGTGAATGCAAAAGGCAGGAGAGTGGTAAGGTACTGTTTTCCATCAGTTTGCAAAATGCACACACAATGCCAGTGTTGTGCTGCTTCGTTTTTGTCCTTTAAGCGTCTCTTGTCACCTACACCTTAGAAAAAGCTTTCTCACTATGTCTCGCAAGGAGAAACTGTGCCAGGACAGAAAACATCTCCTATCGTGTTCTAGAGGTTGCACAAAGGTTTGTACAGTGTTTTGCACCAAGGAAAAAAAAGTTGTCCAAAACTCCTTCTTTTTCAATATTCATGTGAATGCAAAAGGCAGGAGAGTGGTAAGGTACTGTTTTCCATCAGTTTGCAAAATGCACACACAATGCCAGTGTTGTGCTGCTTCGTTTTTGTCCTTTTAGCGTCTCTTGTCACCTACACCTTAGAAAAAGCTTTCTCACTATGTCTCGCAAGGAGAAACTGTGCCAGGACAGAAAACATCTCCTATCGTGTTCTAGAGGTTGCACAAAGGTTTGTACAGTGTTTTGCACCAAAAGGAAAGAAAAGTTGTCCAAAACTCCTTCTTTTTCAATATTCATGTGAATGCAAAAGGCAGGAGAGTGGTAAGGTACTGTTTTCCATCAGTTTGCAAAATGCACACACAATGCCAGTGTTGTGCTGCTTCGTTTTGTCCTTTAGCGTCTCTTGTCACCTACACCTTAGAAAAAGCTTTCTCACTATGTCTGGCAAGGAGAAACTGTGCCAGGACAGAAAACATCTCTATCGTGTTCCCAGTGTTGTGCTGCTTCGTTTTTGTCCTTTAGCGTCTCTTGTCACCTACACCTTAGAAAAAGCTTTCTCACTATGTCTCGCAAGGAGAAACTGTGCCAGGACAGAAAACATCTCCTATCGTGTTCTAGAGGTTGCACAAAGGTTTGTACAGTGTTTTGCACCAAGGAAAAGAAAGTTGTCCAAAACTCCTTCTTTTTCAATATTCATGTGAATGCAAAAGGCAGGAGAGTGGTAAGGTACTGTTTTCCATCAGTTTGCAAAATGCACACACAATGCCAGTGTTGTGCTGCTTCGTTTTTTGTCCTTTAAGCGTCTCTTGTCACCTACACCTTAGAAAAAGCTTTCTCACTATGTCTCGCAAGGAGAAACTGTGCCAGGACAGAAAACATCTCCTATCGTGTTCTAGAGGTTGCACAAAGGTTTGTACAGTGTTTTGCACCAAGGAAAAAAAAGTTGTCCAAAACTCCTTCTTTTTCAATATTCATGTGAATGCAAAAGGCAGGAGAGTGGTAAGGTACTGTTTTCCATCAGTTTGCAAAATGCACACACAATGCCAGTGTTGTGCTGCTTCGTTTTGTCCTTTAAGCGTCTCTTGTCACCTACACCTTAGAAAAAGCTTTCTCACTATGTCTCGCAAGGAGAAACTGTGCCAGGACAGAAAACATCTCCTATCGTGTTCTAGAGGTTGCACAAAGGTTTGTACAGTGTTTTGCACCAAGGAAAAGAAAGTTGTCCAAAACTCCTTCTTTTCAATATTCATGTGAATGCAAAAGGCAGGAGAGTGGTAAGGTACTGTTTTCCATCAGTTTGCAAAATGCACACACAATGCCAGTGTTGTGCTGCTTCGTTTTGTCCTTTAAGCGTCTCTTGTCACCTACACCTTAGAAAAAGCTTTCTCACTATGTCTCGCAAAAGGAGAAACTGTGCCAGGACAGAAAACATCTCCTATCGTGTTCTAGAGGTTGCACAAAGGTTTGTACAGTGTTTTGCACCAAGGAAAAGAAAGTTGTCCAAAACTCCTTCTTTTTCAATATTCATGTGAATGCAAAAGGCAGGAGAGTGGTAAGGTACTGTTTTCCATCAGTTTGCAAAATGCACACACAATGCCAGTGTTGTGCTGCTTCGTTTTTGTCCTTTAAGCGTCTCTTGTCACCTACACCTTAGAAAAAGCTTTCTCACTATGTCTCGCAAGGAGAAACTGTGCCAGGACAGAAAACATCTCCTATCGTGTTCTAGAGGTTGCACAAAGGTTTGTACAGTGTTTTGCACCAAGGAAAAGAAAGTTGTCCAAAACTCCTTCTTTTTCAATATTCATGTGAATGCAAAAGGCAGGAGAGTGGTAAGGTACTGTTTTCCATCAGTTTGCAAAATGCACACACAATGCCAGTGTTGTGCTGCTTCGTTTTGTCCTTTAAGCGTCTCTTGTCACCTACACCTTAGAAAAAGCTTTCTCACTATGTCTCGCAAGGAGAAACTGTGCCAGGACAGAAAACATCTCCTATCGTGTTCTAGAGGTTGCACAAAGGTTTGTACAGTGTTTTGCACCAAGGAAAAGAAAGTTGTCCAAAACTCCTTCTTTTTCAATATTCATGTGAATGCAAAAGGCAGGAGAGTGGTAAGGTACTGTTTTCCATCAGTTTGCAAAATGCACACACAATGCCAGTGTTGTGCTGCTTCGTTTTGTCCTTTAAGCGTCTCTTGTCACCTACACCTTAGAAAAAGCTTTCTCACTATGTCGCAAGGAGAAACTGTGCCAGGACAGAAAACATCTCCTATCGTGTTCTAGAGGTTGCACAAAGGTTTGTACAGTGTTTTGCACCAAGGAAAAGAAAGTTGTCCAAAACTCCTTCTTTTCAATATTCATGTGAATGCAAAAGGCAGGAGAGTGGTAAGGTACTGTTTTCCATCAGTTTGCAAAATGCACACACAATGCCAGTGTTGTGCTGCTTCGTTTTGTCCTTTAGCGTCTCTTGTCACCTACACCTTAGAAAAAGCTTTCTCACTATGTCTCGCAAGGAGAAACTGTGCCAGGACAGAAAACATCTCCTATCGTGTTCTAGAGGTTGCACAAAGGTTTGTACAGTGTTTTGCACCAAGAAAAGAAAGTTGTCCAAAACTCCTTCTTTTTCAATATTCATGTGAATGCAAAAGGCAGGAGAGTGGTAAGGTACTGTTTTCCATCAGTTTGCAAAATGCACACACAATGCCAGTGTTGTGCTGCTTCGTTTTGTCCTTTAAGCGTCTCTTGTCACCTACACCTTAGAAAAAGCTTTCTCACTATGTCTCGCAAGGAGAAACTGTGCCAGGACAGAAAACATCTCCTATCGTGTTCTAGAGGTTGCACAAAGGTTTGTACAGTGTTTTGCACCAAGGAAAAGAAAGTTGTCCAAAACTCCTTCTTTTTCAATATTCATGTGAATGCAAAAGGCAGGAGAGTGGTAAGGTACTGTTTTCCATCAGTTTGCAAAATGCACACACAATGCCAGTGTTGTGCTGCTTCGTTTTGTCCTTTAGCGTCTCTTGTCACCTACACCTTAGAAAAAGCTTTCTCACTATGTCTCGCAAGGAGAAACTGTGCCAGGACAGAAAACATCTCCTATCGTGTTCTAGAGGTTGCACAAAGGTTTGTACAGTGTTTTGCACCAAGGAAAAGAAAAGTTGTCCAAAACTCCTTCTTTTTCAATATTCATGTGAATGCAAAAGGCAGGAGAGTGGTAAGGTACTGTTTTCCATCAGTTTGCAAAATGCACACACAATGCCAGTGTTTGTGCTGCTTCGTTTTTGTCCTTTAGCGTCTCTTGTCACCTACACCTTAGAAAAAGCTTTCTCACTATGTCTCGCAAGGAGAAACTGTGCCAGGACAGAAAACATCTCCTATCGTGTTCTAGAGGTTGCACAAAGGTTTGTACAGTGTTTTGCACCAAGGAAAAGAAAGTTGTCCAAAACTCCTTCTTTTTCAATATTCATGTGAATGCAAAAGGCAGGAGAGTGGTAAGGTACTGTTTTCCATCAGTTTGCAAAATGCACACACAATGCCAGTGTTGTGCTGCTTCGTTTTTGTCCTTTAAGCGTCTCTTGTCACCTACACCTTAGAAAAAGCTTTCTCACTATGTCTGGCAAGGAGAAACTGTGCCAGGACAGAAAACATCTCCTATCGTGTTCTAGAGGTTGCACAAAGGTTTGTACAGTGTTTTGCACCAAGGAAAAGAAAGTTGTCCAAAACTCCTTCTTTTCAATATTCATGTGAATGCAAAAGGCAGGAGAGTGGTAAGGTACTGTTTTCCATCAGTTTGCAAAATGCACACACAATGCCAGTGTTGTGCTGCTTCGTTTTTGTCCTTTAGCGTCTCTTGTCACCTACACCTTAGAAAAAGCTTTCTCACTATGTCTCGCAAGGAGAAACTGTGCCAGGACAGAAAACATCTCCTATCGTGTTCTAGAGGTTGCACAAAGGTTTGTACAGTGTTTTGCACCAAGGAAAAGAAAGTTGTCCAAAACTCCTTCTTTTTCAATATTCATGTGAATGCAAAAGGCAGGAGAGTGGTAAGGTACTGTTTTTCCATCAGTTTGCAAAATGCACACACAATGCCAGTGTTGTGCTGCTTCGTTTTGTCCTTTAGCGTCTCTTGTCACCTACACCTTAGAAAAAGCTTTCTCACTATGTCTCGCAAGGAGAAACTGTGCCAGGACAGAAAACATCTCCTATCGTGTTCTAGAGGTTGCACAAAGGTTTGTACAGTGTTTTGCACCAAGGAAAAGAAAGTTGTCCAAAACTCCTTCTTTTTCAATATTCATGTGAATGCAAAAGGCAGGAGAGTGGTAAGGTACTGTTTTCCATCAGTTTGCAAAATGCACACACAATGCCAGTGTTGTGCTGCTTCGTTTTGTCCTTTTAGCGTCTCTTGTCACCTACACCTTAGAAAAAGCTTTCTCACTATGTCTCGCAAGGAGAAACTGTGCCAGGACAGAAAACATCTCCTATCGTGTTCTAGAGGTTGCACAAAGGTTTGTACAGTGTTTTGCACCAAGGAAAAAAAGTTGTCCAAAACTCCTTCTTTTTCAATATTCATGTGAATGCAAAAGGCAGGAGAGTGGTAAGGTACTGTTTTCCATCAGTTTGCAAAATGCACACACAATGCCAGTGTTGTGCTGCTTCGTTTTTGTCCTTTAGCGTCTCTTGTCACCTACACCTTAGAAAAAGCTTTCTCACTATGTCTCGCAAGGAGAAACTGTGCCAGGACAGAAAACATCTCCTATCGTGTTCTAGAGGTTGCACAAAGGTTTGTACAGTGTTTTGCACCAAGGAAAGAAAAGTTGTCCAAAACTCCTTCTTTTCAATATTCATGTGAATGCAAAAGGCAGGAGAGTGGTAAGGTACTGTTTTCCATCAGTTTGCAAAATGCACACACAATGCCAGTGTTGTGCTGCTTCGTTTTGTCCTTTAAGCGTCTCTTGTCACCTACACCTTAGAAAAAGCTTTCTCACTATGTCTCGCAAGGAGAAACTGTGCCAGGACAGAAAACATCTCCTATCGTGTTCTAGAGGTTGCACAAAGGTTTGTACAGTGTTTTGCACCAAGGAAAAGAAAGTTGTCCAAAACTCCTTCTTTTTCAATATTCATGTGAATGCAAAAGGCAGGAGAGTGGTAAGGTACTGTTTTCCATCAGTTTGCAAAATGCACACACAATGCCAGTGTTGTGCTGCTTCGTTTTGTCCTTTAAGCGTCTCTTGTCACCTACACCTTAGAAAAACCTTTCTCACTATGTCTGGCAAGGAGAAACTGTGCCAGGACAGAAAACATCTCCTATCGTGTTCTAGAGGTTGCACAAAGGTTTGTACAGTGTTTTGCACCAAGGAAAAAAAGTTGTCCAAAACTCCTTCTTTTCAATATTCATGTGAATGCAAAAGGCAGGAGAGTGGTAAGGTACTGTTTTCCATCAGTTTGCAAAATGCACACACAATGCCAGTGTTGTGCTGCTTCGTTTTGTCCTTTAGCGTCTCTTGTCACCTACACCTTAGAAAAAGCTTTCTCACTATGTCTCGCAAGGAGAAACTGTGCCAGGACAGAAAACATCTCCTATCGTGTTCTAGAGGTTGCACAAAGGTTTGTACAGTGTTTTGCACCAAGGAAAAAAAAGTTGTCCAAAACTCCTTCTTTTTCAATATTCATGTGAATGCAAAAGGCAGGAGAGTGGTAAGGTACTGTTTTCCATCAGTTTGCAAAATGCACACACAATGCCAGTGTTGTGCTGCTTCGTTTTGTCCTTTAAGCGTCTCTTGTCACCTACACCTTAGAAAAAGCTTTCTCACTATGTCTCGCAAGGAGAAACTGTGCCAGGACAGAAAACATCTCCTATCGTGTTCTAGAGGTTGCACAAAGGTTTGTACAGTGTTTTGCACCAAGGAAAAAAAAGTTGTCCAAAACTCCTTTTTCAATATTCATGTGAATGCAAAAGGCAGGAGAGTGGTAAGGTACTGTTTTCCATCAGTTTGCAAAATGCACACACAATGCCAGTGTTGTGCTGCTTCGTTTTGTCCTTTAGCGTCTCTTGTCACCTACACCTTAGAAAAAGCTTTCTCACTATGTCTGGCAAGGAGAAACTGTGCCAGGACAGAAAACATCTCCTATCGTGTTCTAGAGGTTGCACAAAGGTTTGTACAGTGTTTTGCACCAAGGAAAAGAAAGTTGTCAAAACTCCTTCTTTTCAATATTCATGTGAATGCAAAAGGCAGGAGAGTGGTAAGGTACTGTTTTCCATCAGTTTGCAAAATGCACACACAATGCCAGTGTTGTGCTGCTTCGTTTTGTCCTTTAGCGTCTCTTGTCACCTACACCTTAGAAAAAGCTTTCTCACTATGTCTCGCAAGGAGAAACTGTGCCAGGACGAAAACATCTCCTATCGTGTTCTAGAGGTTGCACAAAGGTTTGTACAGTGTTTTGCACCAAGGAAAAAAAAGTTGTCCAAAACTCCTTCTTTTTCAATATTCATGTGAATGCAAAAGGCAGGAGAGTGGTAAGGTACTGTTTTCCATCAGTTTGCAAAATGCACACACAATGCCAGTGTTGTGCTGCTTCGTTTTGTCCTTTAAGCGTCTCTTGTCACCTACACCTTAGAAAAAGCTTTCTCACTATGTCTGGCAAGGAGAAACTGTGCCAGGACAGAAAACATCTCCTATCGTGTTCTAGAGGTTGCACAAAGGTTTGTACAGTGTTTTGCACCAAGGAAAAGAAAGTTGTCCAAAACTCCTTCTTTTCAATATTCATGTGAATGCAAAAGGCAGGAGAGTGGTAAGGTACTGTTTTCCATCAGTTTGCAAAATGCACACACAATGCCAGTGTTGTGCTGCTTCGTTTTGTCCTTTAGCGTCTCTTGTCACCTACACCTTAGAAAAAGCTTTCTCACTATGTCTGGCAAGGAGAAACTGTGCCAGGACAGAAAACATCTCCTATCGTGTTCTAGAGGTTGCACAAAGGTTTGTACAGTGTTTTGCACCAAGGAAAAGAAAGTTGTCCAAAACTCCTTCTTTTTCAATATTCATGTGAATGCAAAAGGCAGGAGAGTGGTAAGGTACTGTTTTCCATCAGTTTGCAAAATGCACACACAATGCCAGTGTTGTGCTGCTTCGTTTTTTGTCCTTTAAGCGTCTCTTGTCACCTACACCTTAGAAAAAGCTTTCTCACTATGTCTGGCAAGGAGAAACTGTGCCAGGACAGAAAACATCTCCTATCGTGTTCTAGAGGTTGCACAAAGGTTTGTACAGTGTTTTGCACCAAGGAAAAGAAAGTTGTCCAAAACTCCTTCTTTTCAATATTCATGTGAATGCAAAAGGCAGGAGAGTGGTAAGGTACTGTTTTCCATCAGTTTGCAAAATGCACACACAATGCCAGTGTTGTGCTGCTTCGTTTTGTCCTTTAAGCGTCTCTTGTCACCTACACCTTAGAAAAAGCTTTCTCACTATGTCTCGCAAGGAGAAACTGTGCCAGGACAGAAAACATCTCTATCGTGTTCTAGAGGTTGCACAAAGGTTTGTACAGTGTTTTGCACCAAGGAAAAGAAAGTTGTCCAAAACTCCTTCTTTTTCAATATTCATGTGAATGCAAAAGGCAGGAGAGTGGTAAGGTACTGTTTTCCATCAGTTTGCAAAATGCACACACAATGCCAGTGTTGTGCTGCTTCGTTTTTGTCCTTTAAGCGTCTCTTGTCACCTACACCTTAGAAAAAGCTTTCTCACTATGTCTGGCAAGGAGAAACTGTGCCAGGACAGAAAACATCTCCTATCGTGTTCTAGAGGTTGCACAAAGGTTTGTACAGTGTTTTGCACCAAGGAAAAGAAAGTTGTCCAAAACTCCTTCTTTTTCAATATTCATGTGAATGCAAAAGGCAGGAGAGTGGTAGGTACTGT
>NW_022148453.1:0-21393 GCF_901933205.1 Camarhynchus parvulus
GAAATTCGGTGATTTTCAAGATTGTTCCCAGACCCAAGCAGGCACCAGTGGCAACTCGGGCTGGTTTGAGAGTGCCAAGGGACTCCTGCAATCTGCCATAAAGAACCAGGGCTGGTGAGTTTTCTTTGGAGGAAAAGGGCCGATGTTGGTGTATGGGGTCCTGTGGCCAGGAGTGGCGGCTGCCTCCTGAAATTCGGTGATTTTCAAGATTGTTCCCCAGACCCAAGCAGGCACCAGTGGCAACTCGGGCTGGTTTGAGAGTGCCAAGGGACTCCTGCAATCTGCCATAAAGAACCAGGGCTGGTGAGTTTTCTTTGGAGGGAAAAGGGGCGATGTTGGTGTATGGGGTCCTGTGGCCAGGAGTGGCGGCTGCCTCCTGAAATTCGGTGATTTTCAAGATTGTTCCCAGACCCAAGCAGGCACCAGTGGCAACTCGGGCTGGTTTGAGAGTGCCAAGGGACTCCTGCAATCTGCCATAAAGAACCAGGGCTGGTGAGTTTTCTTTGGAGGGAAAAGGGCCGTTGTTGGTGTATGGGGTCCTGTGGCCAGGAGTGGCGGCTGCCTCCTGAAATTCGGTGATTTTTCAAGATTGTTCCCAGACCCAAGCAGGCACCAGTGGCAACTCGGGCTGGTTTGAGAGTGCCAAGGGACTCCTGCAATCTGCCATAAAGAACCAGGGCTGGTGAGTTTTCTTTGGAGGAAAAGGGGGCGCTGTTGGTGTATGGGGTCCTGTGGCCAGGAGTGGCGGCTGCCTCCTGAAATTCGGTGATTTTCAAGATTGTTCCCCAGACCCAAGCAGGCACCAGTGGCAACTCGGGCTGGTTTGAGAGTGCCAAGGGACTCCTGCAATCTGCCATAAAGAACCAGGGCTGGTGAGTTTTCTTTGGGGGGAAAAGGGCCGATGTTGGTGTATGGGGTCCTGTGGCCAGGAGTGGCGGCTGCCTCCTGAAATTCGGTGATTTTCAAGATTGTTCCCAGACCCAAGCAGGCACCAGTGGCAACTCGGGCTGGTTTGAGAGTGCCAAGGGACTCCTGCAATCTGCCATAAAGAACCAGGGCTGGTGAGTTTTCTTTGGAGGGAAAAGGGCCGATGTTGGTGTATGGGGTCCTGTGGCCAGGTGGTGGCGGCTGCCTCCTGAAATTCGGTGATTTTCAAGATTGTTCCCAGACCCAAGCAGGCACCAGTGGCAACTCGGGCTGGTTTGAGAGTGCCAAGGGACTCCTGCAATCTGCCATAAAGAACCAGGGCTGGTGAGTTTTCTTTGGAGGGAAAAGGGCCGATGTTGGTGTATGGGGTCCTGTGGCCAGGAGTGGCGGCTGCCTCCTGAAATTCGGTGATTTTCAAGATTGTTCCCCAGACCCAAGCAGGCACCAGTGGCAACTCGGGCTGGTTTGAGAGTGCCAAGGGACTCCTGCAATCTGCCATAAAGAACCAGGGCTGGTGAGTTTTCTTTGGAGGGAAAAAAAGGGCCGATGTTGGTGTATGGGGTCCTGTGGCCAGGAGTGGCGGCTGCCTCCTGAATTCGGTGATTTTCAAGATTGTTCCCAGACCCAAGCAGGCACCAGTGGCAACTCGGGCTGGTTTGAGAGTGCCAAGGGACTCCTGCAATCTGCCATAAAGAACCAGGGCTGGTGAGTTTTCTTTGGAGGAAAAAGGGCCGATGTTGGTGTATGGGGTCCTGTGGCCAGGAGTGGCGGCTGCCTCCTGAAATTCGGTGATTTTCAAGATTGTTCCCAGACCCAAGCAGGCACCAGTGGCAACTCGGGCTGGTTTGAGAGTGCCAAGGGACTCCTGCAATCTGCCATAAAGAACCAGGGCTGGTGAGTTTTTTCTTTGGAGGAAAAGGGCCGATGTTGGTGTATGGGGTCCTGTGGCCAGGAGTGGCGGCTGCCTCCTGAAATTCGGTGATTTTCAAGATTGTTCCCCAGACCCAAGCAGGCACCAGTGGCAACTCGGGCTGGTTTGAGAGTGCCAAGGGACTCCTGCAATCTGCCATAAGAACCAGGGCTGGTGAGTTTTTCTTTGGAGGAAAAGGGCCGATGTTGGTGTATGGGGTCCTGTGGCCAGGAGTGGCGGCTGCCTCCTGAAATTCGGTGTGATTTTCAAGATTGTTCCCAGACCCAAGCTGGCACCAGTGGCAACTCGGGCTGGTTTGAGAGTGCCAAGGGACTCCTGCAATCTGCCATAAAGAACCAGGGCTGGTGAGTTTTCTTTGGAGGGAAAAGGGCGATGTTGGTGTATGGGGTCCTGTGGCCAGGAGTGGCGGCTGCCTCCTGAAATTCGGTGATTTTCAAGATTGTTCCCCAGACCCAAGCAGGCACCAGTGGCAACTCGGGCTGGTTTGAGAGTGCCAAGGGACTCCTGCAATCTGCCATAAGAACCAGGGCTGGTGAGTTTTCTTTTTGGAGGAAAAGGGGCGATGTTGGTGTATGGGGTCCTGAGGCCAGGAGTGGCGGCTGCCTCCTGAAATTCGGTGATTTTTCAAGATTGTTCCCAGACCCAAGCTGGCAGGCACCAGTGGCAACTCGGGCTGGTTTGAGAGTGCCAAGGGACTCCTGCAATCTGCCATAAAGAACCAGGGCTGGTGAGTTTTCTTTGGAGGGGAAAAAGGGCGATGTTGGTGTATGGGGTCCTGTGGCCAGGAGTGGCGGCTGCCTCCTGAAATTCGGTGATTTTCAAGATTGTTCCCCAGACCCAAGCTGGCACCAGTGGCAACTCGGGCTGGTTTGAGAGTGCCAAGGGACTCCTGCAATCTGCCATAAAGAACCAGGGCTGGTGAGTTTTCTTTGGAGGGGAAAAGGGCCGATGTTGGTGTATGGGGTCCTGTGGCCAGGAGTGGCGGCTGCCTCCTGAAATTCGGTGATTTTCAAGATTGTTCCCAGACCCAAGCTGGCACCAGTGGCAACTCGGGCTGGTTTGAGAGTGCCAAGGGACTCCTGCAATCTGCCATAAAGAACCAGGGCTGGTGAGTTTTTTCTTTGGAGGGAAAAGGGGCGATGTTGGTGTATGGGGTCCTGTGGCCAGGAGTGGCGGCTGCCTCCTGAAATTCGGTGATTTTCAAGATTGTTCCCCAGACCCAAGCAGGCACCAGTGGCAACTCGGGCTGGTTTGAGAGTGCCAAGGGACTCCTGCAATCTGCCATAAAGAACCAGGGCTGGTGAGTTTTCTTTGGAGGGAAAAGGGCCGATGTTGGTGTATGGGGTCCTGTGGCCAGGAGTGGCGGCTGCCTCCTGAAATTCGGTGATTTTCAAGATTGTTCCCCAGACCCAAGCAGGCACCAGTGGCAACTCGGGCTGGTTTGAGAGTGCCAAGGGACTCCTGCAATCTGCCATAAGAACCAGGGCTGGTGAGTTTTCTTTGGAGGAAAAAGGGCCGATGTTGGTGTATGGGGTCCTGTGGCCAGGAGTGGCGGCTGCCTCCTGAAATTCGGTGATTTTCAAGATTGTTCCCAGACCCAAGCAGGCACCAGTGGCAACTCGGGCTGGTTTGAGAGTGCCAAGGGACTCCTGCAATCTGCCATAAAGAACCAGGGCTGGTGAGTTTTTTCTTTGGAGGGAAAAGGGCCGATGTTGGTGTATGGGGTCCTGTGGCCAGGAGTGGCGGCTGCCTCCTGAAATTCGGTGATTTTCAAGATTGTTCCCCAGACCCAAGCTGGCACCAGTGGCAACTCGGGCTGGTTTGAGAGTGCCAAGGGACTCCTGCAATCTGCCATAAAGAACCAGGGCTGGTGAGTTTTCTTTGGAGGGAAAAGGGCCGATGTTGGTGTATGGGGTCCTGTGGCCAGGAGTGGCGGCTGCCTCCTGAAATTCGGTGATTTTCAAGATTGTTCCCAGACCCAAGCTGGCACCAGTGGCAACTCGGGCTGGTTTGAGAGTGCCAAGGGACTCCTGCAATCTGCCATAAAGAACCAGGGCTGGTGAGTTTTCTTTGGAGGGAAAAGGGCCGATGTTGGTGTATGGGGTCCTGTGGCCAGGTGGTGGCGGCTGCCTCCTGAAATTCGGTGATTTTCAAGATTGTTCCCAGACCCAAGCAGGCACCAGTGGCAACTCGGGCTGGTTTGAGAGTGCCAAGGGACTCCTGCAATCTGCCATAAGAACCAGGGCTGGTGAGTTTTCTTTGGAGGGGAAAAGGGCCGATGTTGGTGTATGGGGTCCTGTGGCCAGGAGTGGCGGCTGCCTCCTGAAATTCGGTGATTTTCAAGATTGTTCCCCAGACCCAAGCTGGCACCAGTGGCAACTCGGGCTGGTTTGAGAGTGCCAAGGGACTCCTGCAATCTGCCATAAAGAACCAGGGCTGGTGAGTTTTCTTTGGAGGGAAAAGGGCCGATGTTGGTGTATGGGGTCCTGTGGCCAGGAGTGGCGGCTGCCTCCTGAAATTCGGTGATTTTCAAGATTGTTCCCAGACCCAAGCAGGCACCAGTGGCAACTCGGGCTGGTTTGAGAGTGCCAAGGGACTCCTGCAATCTGCCATAAAGAACCAGGGCTGGTGAGTTTTCTTTGGGAGGAAAAGGGCCGATGTTGGTGTATGGGGTCCTGTGGCCAGGAGTGGCGGCTGCCTCCTGAAATTCGGTGATTTTCAAGATTGTTCCCCAGACCCAAGCAGGCACCAGTGGCAACTCGGGCTGGTTTGAGAGTGCCAAGGGACTCCTGCAATCTGCCATAAAGAACCAGGGCTGGTGAGTTTTCTTTTGTGGGAAAAGGGCCGATGTTGGTGTATGGGGTCCTGTGGCCAGGAGTGGCGGCTGCCTCCTGAAATTCGGTGATTTTCAAGATTGTTCCCAGACCCAAGCAGGCACCAGTGGCAACTCGGGCTGGTTTGAGAGTGCCAAGGGACTCCTGCAATCTGCCATAAAGAACCAGGGCTGGTGAGTTTTCTTTGGAGGGAAAAGGGCCGATGTTGGTGTATGGGGTCCTGTGGCCAGGAGTGGCGGCTGCCTCCTGAAATTCGGTGATTTTCAAGATTGTTCCCCAGACCCAAGCTGGCACCAGTGGCAACTCGGGCTGGTTTGAGAGTGCCAAGGGACTCCTGCAATCTGCCATAAAGAACCAGGGCTGGTGAGTTTTTCTTTGGAGGGAAAAGGGCCGATGTTGGTGTATGGGGTCCTGTGGCCAGGAGTGGCGGCTGCCTCCTGAAATTCGGTGATTTTCAAGATTGTTCCCAGACCCAAGCAGGCACCTGTGGCACTTCGGGCTGGTTTGAGAGTGCCAAGGGACTCCTGCAATCTGCCATAAAGAACCAGGGCTGGTGAGTTTTCTTTGGAGGGAAAAAGGGCCGATGTTGGTGTATGGGGTCCTGTGGCCAGGAGTGGCGGCTGCCTCCTGAAATTCGGTGATTTTCAAGATTGTTCCCAGACCCAAGCTGGCACCAGTGGCAACTCGGCTGCTGGTTTGAGAGTGCCAAGGGACTCCTGCAATCTGCCATAAGAACCAGGGCTGGTGAGTTTTCTTTGGAGGGAAAAGGGCCGATGTTGGTGTATGGGGTCCTGTGGCCAGGAGTGGCGGCTGCCTCCTGAAATTCGGTGATTTTTCAAGATTGTTCCCAGACCCAAGCAGGCACCAGTGGCAACTCGGGCTGGTTTGAGAGTGCCAAGGGACTCCTGCAATCTGCCATAAGAACCAGGGCTGGTGAGTTTTCTTTGGAGGAAAAAGGGCGATGTTGGTGTATGGGGTCCTGTGGCCAGGAGTGGCGGCTGCCTCCTGAAATTCGGTGATTTTCAAGATTGTTCCCAGACCCAAGCTGGCACCAGTGGCAACTCGGGCTGGTTTGAGAGTGCCAAGGGACTCCTGCAATCTGCCATAAAGAACCAGGGCTGGTGAGTTTTCTTTGGAGGGAAAAGGGCCGATGTTGGTGTATGGGGTCCTGTGGCCAGGAGTGGCGGCTGCCTCCTGAAATTTGGTGATTTTTCAAGATTGTTCCCAGACCCAAGCAGGCACCAGTGGCAATTTCGGGCTGGTTTGAGAGTGCCAAGGGACTCCTGCAATCTGCCATAAAGAACCAGGGCTGGTGAGTTTTTCTTTGGAGGGAAAAGGGCCGATGTTGGTGTATGGGGTCCTGTGGCCAGGAGTGGCGGCTGCCTCCTGAAATTCGGTGATTTTCAAGATTGTTCCCAGACCCAAGCTGGCACCAGTGGCAACTCGGGCTGGTTTGAGAGTGCCAAGGGACTCCTGCAATCTGCCATAAAGAACCAGGGCTGGTGAGTTTTCTTTGGAGGAAAAGGGCCGATGTTGGTGTATGGGGTCCTGTGGCCAGGAGTGGCGGCTGCCTCCTGAAATTCGGTGATTTTCAAGATTGTTCCCAGACCCAAGCTGGCACCAGTGGCAACTTCGGGCTGGTTTGAGAGTGCCAAGGGACTCCTGCAATCTGCCATAAAGAACCAGGGCTGGTGAGTTTTCTTTGGAGGAAAAAGGGCGATGTTGGTGTATGGGGTCCTGTGGCCAGGAGTGGCGGCTGCCTCCTGAAATTCGGTGATTTTCAAGATTGTTCCCAGACCCAAGCTGGCACCAGTGGCAACTCGGGCTGGTTTGAGAGTGCCAAGGGACTCCTGCAATCTGCCATAAAGAACCAGGGCTGGTGAGTTTTCTTTGGAGGGAAAAGGGCCGATGTTGTTGGTGTATGGGGTCCTGTGGCCAGGGGTGGCGGCTGCCTCCTGAAATTCCGGTGATTTTCAAGATTGTTCCCAGACCCAAGCAGGCACCAGTGGCAACTCGGGCTGGTTTGAGAGTGCCAAGGGACTCCTGCAATCTGCCATAAAGAACCAGGGCTGGTGAGTTTTCTTTGGAGGGGAAAAGGGCCGATGTTGGTGTATGGGGTCCTGAGGCCAGGAGTGGCGGCTGCCTCCTGAAATTCGGTGATTTTCAAGATTGTTCCCCAGACCCAAGCTGGCACCAGTGGCAACTCGGGCTGGTTTGAGAGTGCCAAGGGACTCCTGCAATCTGCCATAAAGAACCAGGGCTGGTGAGTTTTCTTTGGAGGGAAAAGGGCGATGTTGGTGTATGGGGTCCTGTGGCCAGGAGTGGCTGGCTGCCTCCTGAAATTCGGTGATTTTCAAGATTGTTCCCAGACCCAAGCTGGCACCAGTGGCAACTCGGGCTGGTTTGAGAGTGCCAAGGGACTCCTGCAATCTGCCATAAAGAACCAGGGCTGGTGAGTTTTTTTTGGAGGGAAAAGGGCCGATGTTGGTGTATGGGGTCCTGTGGCCAGGAGTGGCGGCTGCCTCCTGAAATTCGGTGATTTTCAAGATTGTTCCCAGACCCAAGCTGGCACCAGTGGCAACTCGGGCTGGTTTGAGAGTGCCAAGGGACTCCTGCAATCTGCCATAAAGAACCAGGGCTGGTGAGTTTTCTTTGGAGGGAAAAGGGCCGATGTTGGTGTATGGGGTCCTGTGGCCAGGAGTGGCGGCTGCCTCCTGAAATTGGTGATTTTCAGGATGGTTCCCAGACCCAAGCTGGCACCAGTGGCAACTCGGGCTGGTTTGAGAGTGCCAAGGGACTCCTGCAATCTGCCATAAAGAACCAGGGCTGGTGAGTTTTCTTTGGAGGAAAAAGGGCGATGTTGGTGTATGGGGTCCTGTGGCCAGGAGTGGCGGCTGCCTCCTGAAATTCGGTGATTTTCAAGATTGTTCCCAGACCCAAGCTGGCACCAGTGGCAACTCGGGCTGGTTTGAGAGTGCCAAGGGACTCCTGCAATCTGCCATAAAGAACCAGGGCTGGTGAGTTTTCTTTTGTGGGCGAAGGGCCGATCTTGGTGTATGGGGTCCTGTGGCCAGGAGTGGCGGCTGCCTCCTGAAATTCGGTGATTTTCAGGATTGTTCCCAGACCCAAGCAGGCACCAGTGGCAACTTCGGGCTGGTTTGAGAGTGCCAAGGGACTCCTGCAATCTGCCATAAAGAACCAGGGCTGGTGAGTTTTCTTTGGAGGGAAAAGGGCCGATGTTGGTGTATGGGGTCCTGTGGCCAGGAGTGGCGGCTGCCTCCTGAAATTCGGTGATTTTCAAGATTGTTCCCAGACCCAAGCTGGCACCAGTGGCAACTCGGGCTGGTTTGAGAGTGCCAAGGGACTCCTGCAATCTGCCATAAAGAACCAGGGCTGGTGAGTTTTCTTTGGAGGAAAAGGGGCGATGTTGGTGTATGGGGTCCTGTGGCCAGGAGTGGCGGCTGCCTCCTGAAATTGGTGATTTTCAGGATTGTTCCCAGACCCAAGCTGGCACCAGTGGCAACTCGGGCTGGTTTGAGAGTGCCAAGGGACTCCTGCAATCTGCCATAAAGAACCAGGGCTGGTGAGTTTTCTTTGGAAAAAAGGGCGATGTTGGTGTATGGGGTCCTGTGGCCAGGAGTGGCGGCTGCCTCCTGAAATTCGGTGATTTTCAAGATGGTTCCCAGACCCAAGCTGGCACCAGTGGCAACTCGGGCTGGTTTGAGAGTGCCAAGGGACTCCTGCAATCTGCCATAAAGAACCAGGGCTGGTGAGTTTTCTTTGGAGGGAAAAGGGCCGATGTTGGTGTATGGGGTCCTGTGGCCAGGAGTGGCGGCTGCCTCCTGAAATTCGGTGATTTTCAGGATTGTTCCCAGACCCAAGCTGGCACCAGTGGCAACTCGGGCTGGTTTGAGAGTGCCAAGGGACTCCTGCAATCTGCCATAAAGAACCAGGGCTGGTGAGTTTTCTTTGGAGGGAAAAGGGCCGATGTTGGTGTATGGGGTCCTGTGGCCAGGAGTGGCGGCTGCCTCCTGAAATTGGTGATTTTCAGGATGGTTCCCCAGACCCAAGCTGGCACCAGTGGCAACTCGGGCTGGTTTGAGAGTGCCAAGGGACTCCTGCAATCTGCCATAAAGAACCAGGGCTGGTGAGTTTTCTTTGGAGGAAAAGGGCCGATGTTGGTGTATGGGGTCCTGTGGCCAGGAGTGGCGGCTGCCTCCTGAAATTCGGTGATTTTCAAGATGGTTCCCAGACCCAAGCTGGCACCAGTGGCAACTCGGGCTGGTTTGAGAGTGCCAAGGGACTCCTGCAATCTGCCATAAAGAACCAGGGCTGGTGAGTTTTCTTTGGAGGGAAAAGGGGCGATGTTGGTGTATGGGGTCCTGTGGCCAGGAGTGGCGGCTGCCTCCTGAAATTCGGTGATTTTCAGGATGGTTCCCAGACCCAAGCTGGCACCAGTGGCAACTCGGGCTGGTTTGAGAGTGCCAAGGGACTCCTGCAATCTGCCATAAAGAACCAGGGCTGGTGAGTTTTCTTTGGAGGGAAAAGGGCCGATGTTGGTGTATGGGGTCCTGTGGCCAGGAGTGGCGGCTGCCTCCTGAAATTCGGTGATTTTCAGGATGGTTCCCAGACCCAAGCTGGCACCAGTGGCAACTCGGGCTGGTTTGAGAGTGCCAAGGGACTCCTGCAATCTGCCATAAGAACCAGGGCTGGTGAGTTTTCTTTGGAGGGAAAAGGGCCGATGTTGGTGTATGGGGTCCTGTGGCCAGGAGTGGCGGCTGCCTCCTGAAATTTCGGTGATTTTCAGGATGGTTCCCAGACCCAAGCTGGCACCAGTGGCAACTCGGGCTGGTTTGAGAGTGCCAAGGGACTCCTGCAATCTGCCATAAAGAACCAGGGCTGGTGAGTTTTCTTTGGAGGGAAAAGGGCCGATGTTGGTGTATGGGGTCCTGTGGCCAGGAGTGGCGGCTGCCTCCTGAAATTGGTGATTTTCAGGATGGTTCCCAGACCCAAGCTGGCACCAGTGGCAACTCGGGCTGG
The DNA here is from genome assembly GCF_901933205.1 of Camarhynchus parvulus. Taxonomy (NCBI): domain Eukaryota; kingdom Metazoa; phylum Chordata; class Aves; order Passeriformes; family Thraupidae; genus Camarhynchus; species Camarhynchus parvulus. The sequence continues at coordinate 9,733 of NW_022148453.1, forward strand.
TTTGAGAGTGCCAAGGGACTCCTGCAATCTGCCATAAAGAACCAGGGCTGGTGAGTTTTCTTTGGAGGAAAAGGGCCGATGTTGGTGTATGGGGTCCTGTGGCCAGGAGTGGCGGCTGCCTCCTGAAATTCGGTGATTTTCAGGATGGTTCCCAGACCCAAGCTGGCACCAGTGGCAACTTCGGGCTGGTTTGAGAGTGCCAAGGGACTCCTGCAATCTGCCATAAAGAACCAGGGCTGGTGAGTTTTCTTTGGAGGAAAAGGGCCGATGTTGGTGTATGGGGTCCTGTGGCCAGGAGTGGCGGCTGGCTCCTGAAATTCGGTGCTTTTCAGGATGGTTCCCAGACCCAAGCTGGCACCAGTGGCAACTCGGGCTGGTTTGATAGTGCCAAGGGACTCCTGCAATCTGCCATAAAGAACCAGGGCTGGTGAGTTTTCTTTGGAGGGAAAAGGGCCGATGTTGGTGTATGGGGTCCTGTGGCGGGAGTGGCGGCTGCCTCCTGAAATTCGGTGATTTTCAGGATGGTTCCCAGACCCAAGCTGGCACCAGTGGCAACTCGGGCTGGTTTGAGAGTGCCAAGGGACTCCTGCAATCTGCCATAAAGAACCAGGGCTGGTGAGTTTTCTTTGGAGGGAAAAGGGCCGATGTTGGTGTATGGGGTCCTGTGGCCAGGAGTGTGGCGGCTGCCTCCTGAAATTCGGTGATTTTCAGGATGGTTCCCAGACCCAAGCTGGCACCAGTGGCAACTCGGGCTGGTTTGAGAGTGCCAAGGGACTCCTGCAATCTGCCATAAAGAACCAGGGCTGGTGAGTTTTCTTTGGAGGGAAAAGGGCCGATGTTGGTGTATGGGGTCCTGTGGCCAGGAGTGGCGGCTGCCTCCTGAAATTGGTGATTTTCAGGATGGTTCCCAGACCCAAGCTGGCACCAGTGGCAACTCGGGCTGGTTTGAGAGTGCCAAGGGACTCCTGCAATCTGCCATAAAGAACCAGGGCTGGTGAGTTTTCTTTGGAGGGAAAAGGGCCGATGTTGGTGTATGGGGTCCTGTGGCCAGGAGTGTGGCGGCTGCCTCCTGAAATTCGGTGATTTTCAGGATGGTTCCCAGACCCAAGCTGGCACCAGTGGCAACTCGGGCTGGTTTGAGAGTGCCAAGGGACTCCTGCAATCTGCCATAAAGAACCAGGGCTGGTGAGTTTTCTTTGGAGGAAAAGGGCCGATGTTGGTGTATGGGGTCCTGTGGCCAGGAGTGGCGGCTGCCTCCTGAAATTGGTGATTTTCAGGATGGTTCCCAGACCCAAGCTGGCACCAGTGGCAACTCGGGCTGGTTTGAGAGTGCCAAGGGACTCCTGCAATCTGCCATAAAGAACCAGGGCTGGTGAGTTTTCTTTGGAGGGAAAAGGGCCGATGTTGGTGTATGGGGTCCTGTGGCCAGGAGTGGCGGCTGCCTCCTGAAATTGGTGATTTTCAGGATGGTTCCCAGACCCAAGCTGGCACCAGTGGCAACTCGGGCTGGTTTGAGAGTGCCAAGGGACTCCTGCAATCTGCCATAAAGAACCAGGGCTGGTGAGTTTTCTTTGGAGGGAAAAGGGGCCGATGTTGGTGTATGGGGTCCTGTGGCCAGGGTGGCGGCTGCCTCCTGAAATTGGTGATTTTCAGGATGGTTCCCAGACCCAAGCTGGCACCAGTGGCAACTCGGGCTGGTTTGAGAGTGCCAAGGGACTCCTGCAATCTGCCATAAAGAACCAGGGCTGGTGAGTTTTCTTTGGAGGGAAAAGGGCCGATGTTGGTGTATGGGGTCCTGTGGCCAGGAGTGGCGGCTGGCCTCCTGAAATTCGGTGATTTTCAGGATGGTTCCCAGACCCAAGCTGGCACCAGTGGCAACTTCGGGCTGGTTTGAGAGTGCCAAGGGACTCCTGCAATCTGCCATAAAGAACCAGGGCTGGTGAGTTTTCTTTGGAGGAAAAGGGCCGATGTTGGTGTATGGGGTCCTGTGGCCAGGAGTGGCGGCTGCCTCCTGAAATTGGTGATTTTTCAGGATGGTTCCCAGACCCAAGCTGGCACCAGTGGCAACTCGGGCTGGTTTGAGAGTGCCAAGGGACTCCTGCAATCTGCCATAAAGAACCAGGGCTGGTGAGTTTTCTTTGGAGGAAAAGGGCCGATGTTGGTGTATGGGGTCCTGTGGCCAGGAGTGGCGGCTGCCTCCTGAAATTCGGTGATTTTTCAGGATTGTTCCCAGACCCAAGCTGGCACCAGTGGCAACTCGGGCTGGTTTGAGAGTGCCAAGGGACTCCTGCAATCTGCCATAAAGAACCAGGGCTGGTGAGTTTTCTTTGGAGGGAAAAGGGCCGATGTTGGTGTATGGGGTCCTGTGGCCAGGAGTGGCGGCTGCCTCCTGAAATTGGTGATTTTCAGGATGGTTCCCAGACCCAAGCTGGCACCAGTGGCAACTCGGGCTGGTTTGAGAGTGCCAAGGGACTCCTGCAATCTGCCATAAAGAACCAGGGCTGGTGAGTTTTCTTTGGAGGAAAAGGGCCGATGTTGGTGTATGGGGTCCTGTGGCCAGGAGTGGCGGCTGCCTCCTGAAATTCGGTGATTTTCAGGATTGTTCCCAGACCCAAGCTGGCACCAGTGGCAACTCGGGCTGGTTTGAGAGTGCCAAGGGACTCCTGCAATCTGCCATAAAGAACCAGGGCTGGTGAGTTTTCTTTGGAGGAAAAGGGGCGATGTTGGTGTATGGGGTCCCTGTGGCCAGGAGTGGCGGCTGCCTCCTGAAATTCGGTGATTTTCAAGATTGTTCCCAGACCCAAGCTGGCACCAGTGGCAACTCGGGCTGGTTTGAGAGTGCCAAGGGACTCCTGCAATCTGCCATAAAGAACCAGGGCTGGTGAGTTTTCTTTGGAGGGAAAAGGGCCGATGTTGGTGTATGGGGTCCTGTGGCCAGGAGTGGCGGCTGCCTCCTGAAATTCGGTGATTTTCAAGATTGTTCCCAGACCCAAGCTGGCACCAGTGGCAACTCGGGCTGGTTTGAGAGTGCCAAGGGACTCCTGCAATCTGCCATAAAGAACCAGGGCTGGTGAGTTTTCTTTGGAGGAAAAGGGCCGATGTTGGTGTATGGGGTCCTGTGGCCAGGAGTGGCGGCTGCCTCCTGAAATTGGTGATTTTCAAGATTGTTCCCAGACCCAAGCTGGCACCAGTGGCAACTCGGGCTGGTTTGAGAGTGCCAAGGGACTCCTGCAATCTGCCATAAAGAACCAGGGCTGGTGAGTTTTCTTTGGAGGAAAAGGGCCGATGTTGGTGTATGGGGTCCTGTGGCCAGGAGTGGCGGCTGCCTCCTGAAATTCGGTGATTTTCAGGATGGTTCCCAGACCCAAGCTGGCACCAGTGGCAACTCGGGCTGGTTTGAGAGTGCCAAGGGACTCCTGCAATCTGCCATAAAGAACCAGGGCTGGTGAGTTTTCTTTGGAGGGAAAAGGGCCGATGTTGGTGTATGGGGTCCTGTGGCCAGGAGTGGCGGCTGCCTCCTGAAATTGGGGTGATTTTCAGGATTGTTCCCAGACCCAAGCTGGCACCAGTGGCAACTCGGGCTGGTTTGAGAGTGCCAAGGGACTCCTGCAATCTGCCATAAAGAACCAGGGCTGGTGAGTTTTCTTTGGAGGAAAAGGGCCGATGTTGGTGTATGGGGTCCTGTGGCCAGGAGTGGCGGCTGCCTCCTGAAATTGGTGATTTTCAGGATTGTTCCCAGACCCAAGCTGGCACCAGTGGCAACTCGGGCTGGTTTGAGAGTGCCAAGGGACTCCTGCAATCTGCCATAAAGAACCAGGGCTGGTGAGTTTTCTTTGGAGGGAAAAGGGCCGATGTTGGTGTATGGGGTCCTGTGGCCAGGAGTGGCGGCTGCCTCCTGAAATTGGTGATTTTCAAGATTGTTCCCAGACCCAAGCTGGCACCAGTGGCAACTCGGGCTGGTTTGAGAGTGCCAAGGGACTCCTGCAATCTGCCATAAAGAACCAGGGCTGGTGAGTTTTCTTTGGAGGAAAAGGGCCGATGTTGGTGTATGGGGTCCTGTGGCCAGGAGTGGCGGCTGCCTCCTGAAATTGGTGATTTTCAAGATTGTTCCCAGACCCAAGCTGGCACCAGTGGCAACTCGGGCTGGTTTGAGAGTGCCAAGGGACTCCTGCAATCTGCCATAAAGAACCAGGGCTGGTGAGTTTTCTTTGGAGGAAAAAGGGCCGATGTTGGTGTATGGGGTCCTGTGGCCAGGAGTGGCGGCTGCCTCCTGAAATTCGGTGATTTTCAAGATTGTTCCCAGACCCAAGCAGGCACCAGTGGCAACTCGGGCTGGTTTGAGAGTGCCAAGGGACTCCTGCAATCTGCCATAAAGAACCAGGGCTGGTGAGTTTTCTTTGGAGGGAAAAGGGCGATGTTGGTGTATGGGGTCCTGTGGCCAGGAGTGGCGGCTGCCTCCTGAAATTCGGTGATTTTCAAGATTGTTCCCAGACCCAAGCTGGCACCAGTGGCAACTCGGGCTGGTTTGAGAGTGCCAAGGGACTCCTGCAATCTGCCATAAAGAACCAGGGCTGGTGAGTTTTCTTTGGAGGGAAAAAGGGCGATGTTGGTGTATGGGGTCCTGTGGCCAGGAGTGGCGGCTGCCTCCTGAAATTGGTGATTTTCAAGATTGTTCCCAGACCCAAGCAGGCACCAGTGGCAACTCGGGCTGGTTTGAGAGTGCCAAGGGACTCCTGCAATCTGCCATAAAGAACCAGGGCTGGTGAGTTTTCTTTGGAGGAAAAGGGCCGATGTTGGTGTATGGGGTCCTGTGGCCAGGAGTGGCGGCTGCCTCCTGAAATTCGGTGATTTTCAAGATTGTTCCCAGACCCAAGCAGGCACCAGTGGCAACTCGGGCTGGTTTGAGAGTGCCAAGGGACTCCTGCAATCTGCCATAAAGAACCAGGGCTGGTGAGTTTTCTTTGGAGGAAAAGGGCCGATGTTGGTGTATGGGGTCCTGTGGCCGGGAGTGGCGGCTGCCTCCTGAAATTCGGTGATTTTCAAGATTGTTCCCAGACCCAAGCAGGCAACTTTGGCACTTCGGGCTGGTTTGAGAGTGCCAAGGGACTCCTGCAATCTGCCATAAAGAACCAGGGCTGGTGAGTTTTCTTTGGAGGAAAAGGGCGATGTTGGTGTATGGGGTCCTGTGGCCAGGAGTGGCGGCTGCCTCCTGAAATTGGTGATTTTCAAGATTGTTCCCAGACCCAAGCAGGCACCAGTGGCAACTCGGGCTGGTTTGAGAGTGCCAAGGGACTCCTGCAATCTGCCATAAAGAACCAGGGCTGGTGAGTTTTCTTTGGAGGGAAAAGGGCCGATGTTGGTGTATGGGGTCCTGTGGCCAGGAGTGGTGGCGGCTGCCTCCTGAAATTGGTGATTTTCAGGATTGTTCCCAGACCCAAGCAGGCACCAGTGGCAACTCGGGCTGGTTTGAGAGTGCCAAGGGACTCCTGCAATCTGCCATAAAGAACCAGGGCTGGTGAGTTTTCTTTGGAGGGAAAAGGGCCGATGTTGGTGTATGGGGTCCTGTGGCCAGGAGTGGGCGGCTGCCTCCTGAAATTGGTGATTTTCAAGATTGTTCCCAGACCCAAGCTGGCACCAGTGGCAACTTCGGGCTGGTTTGAGAGTGCCAAGGGACTCCTGCAATCTGCCATAAAGAACCAGGGCTGGTGAGTTTTCTTTGAGGGAAAAGGGCCGATGTTGGTGTATGGGGTCCTGTGGCCAGGAGTGGCGGCTGCCTCCTGAAATTGGTGATTTTCAAGATTGTTCCCAGACCCAAGCTGGCACCAGTGGCAACTCGGGCTGGTTTGAGAGTGCCAAGGGACTCCTGCAATCTGCCATAAAGAACCAGGGCTGGTGAGTTTTCTTTGGAGGAAAAAGGGCCGATGTTGGTGTATGGGGTCCTGTGGCCAGGAGTGGCGGCTGCCTCCTGAAATTGGTGATTTTCAAGATTGTTCCCAGACCCAAGCTGGCACCAGTGGCAACTCGGGCTGGTTTGAGAGTGCCAAGGGACTCCTGCAATCTGCCATAAAGAACCAGGGCTGGTGAGTTTTCTTTGGAGGAAAAGGGCCGATGTTGGTGTATGGGGTCCTGTGGCCAGGAGTGGCGGCTGCCTCCTGAAATTTCGGTGATTTTCAAGATTGTTCCCAGACCCAAGCTGGCACCAGTGGCAACTCGGGCTGGTTTGAGAGTGCCAAGGGACTCCTGCAATCTGCCATAAAGAACCAGGGCTGGTGAGTTTTCTTTGGAGGAAAAGGGCCGATGTTGGTGTATGGGGTCCTGTGGCCAGGAGTGGCGGCTGCCTCCTGAAATTCGGTGATTTTCAAGATTGTTCCCAGACCCAAGCAGGCACCAGTGGCAACTCGGGCTGGTTTGAGAGTGCCAAGGGACTCCTGCAATCTGCCATAAAGAACCAGGGCTGGTGAGTTTTCTTTGGAGGGAAAAGGGCCGATGTTGGTGTATGGGGTCCTGTGGCCAGGAGTGGCGGCTGCCTCCTGAAATTCGGTGATTTTTCAAGATTGTTCCCAGACCCAAGCTGGCACCAGTGGCAACTCGGGCTGGTTTGAGAGTGCCAAGGGACTCCTGCAATCTGCCATAAAGAACCAGGGCTGGTGAGTTTTCTTTGGAGGGAAAAGGGCCTTTGTTCTTGTATGTGGTCCTGTGGCCAGGAGTGGCGGCTGCCTCCTGAAATTCGGTGATTTTCAAGATTGTTCCCAGACCCAAGCTGGCACCAGTGGCAACTCGGGCTGGTTTGAGAGTGCCAAGGGACTCCTGCAATCTGCCATAAAGAACCAGGGCTGGTGAGTTTTCTTTGAGGGAAAAGGGCCGATGTTGGTGTATGGGGTCCTGTGGCCAGGAGTGGGCGGCTGCCTCCTGAAATTCGGTGATTTTTCAAGATTGTTCCCCAGACCCAAGCTGGCACCAGTGGCAACTCGGGCTGGTTTGAGAGTGCCAAGGGACTCCTGCAATCTGCCATAAAGAACCAGGGCTGGTGAGTTTTCTTTGGAGGAAAAGGGCCGATGTTGGTGTATGGGGTCCTGTGGCCAGGAGTGGCGGCTGCCTCCTGAAATTCCGGTGATTTTCAGGATTGTTCCCAGACCCAAGCAGGCACCAGTGGCAACTCGGGCTGGTTTGAGAGTGCCAAGGGACTCCTGCAATCTGCCATAAAGAACCAGGGCTGGTGAGTTTTTCTTTGGAGGGAAAAGGGCGATGTTGGTGTATGGGGTCCTGTGGCCAGGAGTGGCGGCTGCCTCCTGAAATTCGGTGATTTTCAGGATTGTTCCCAGACCCAAGCTGGCACCAGTGGCAACTTCGGGCTGGTTTGAGAGTGCCAAGGGACTCCTGCAATCTGCCATAAGAACCAGGGCGTGAGTTTTCCTTGGAGGAAAAGGGCCCTTGTATTTGTTTGGGGTCCTGTGGCGGGAGGTGGCGGCTGGCTCACGAAATTGATTGCTTTTCAGGATGGTTCCCAGACCCAAGCTGGCAGCAGTGGCAACTAAGGCTGGTTTTGATAGTGCCAAAGGGACTCCTGCAATCTGCCATAAGAACCAGGGCTGGTGAGTTTTCCTTGGAGGGAAAAGGCCGTTGTTATTGTTTGAGGTCCTGTGGCGGAGTGGCGGCTGGCTCCTGATTGCTTTTCAGGATGGTTTGCAGTGGCTTTTCTGGGATGCCAAGGGACTCCCAATCTGCCATAAAGAACCTGGCAGTTTTCAGTGGCAGGAAGGGGCTGGTTTGTTGGGGCCCTGTGGCGGACTCCTCCAATCTGCCATAAGGATGAAGCAGGGCTGGTGCTCAGGCTGGTTTTAGTGTAAGGGACTCCTGGTACCATAAGAAAGAACTGGTAATTTTTGTCTGGGGCCCGATGTTGCTATTTGGGGTCCTGTGGGGAGTGGCGGCTGGCTCCTGAAATTGATTGCTTTTCAGGATGGTTCCCCAGACCCAAGCTGGCAGCAGTGGCAACTTCGGGCTGGTTTGATAGTGCCAAGGGACTCCCCCCAATCTGCCATAAAGAACCAGGGCAGGTGAGTTTTCCTTGGAGGAAAAGGGCGATGTTGCTGTTTGGGGTCCTGTGGCGGGAGTGGCGGCTGGCTCTGAAATTGCTTTTCGGATGGTTCCCAGTTAAGCTGGCAGCAGTGGCCTTCCGGGCTGGTTTGATAGTGCCAGGGACTCCTGCAATCTGCCATAAAGAACCAGGGCTGGTGAGTTTTCCTTGGAGAAAGGGCCGATGTTGCTGTTTGGGTCCTGTGTCGGGAGGTGGCGGCTGGCTCCTGGTCAGAGTTGCTTTTCAGGATGGTTCCCACACCCAAGCTGGCAGCAGTGGCAACTTCGGGCTGGTTTGATAGTGTAAGGGACTCCTGCAATCTGCCATAAAGAACCCCAGGGCTGGTGAGTTTTCAGGATGGTTGGAGGGCAAAGCGCTCACTTTATAGTGCCAAGGGGGCAATCGTGAACCAGGGGGAGGTTTTTCCTTGGAGGCTGGCTCCTGTATTTATCTGGGGCCCTGGCGGGTGGCCAGCTGGCTCCTGGGGTGGGTGCTTTTTCAGGATGGTTCCCAGACCCAAGCTGGCAGCAGTGGCAACTCAGGCTGGTTTGATAGTGCCAAGGGACTCCTGCAATCTGCCATAAGAACCAGGGCTGGTGAGTTTTTCCTTGGAGGGAAAGGGCCAATGTTGCTGTTTGGGGTCCTGTGGCCAGTGGCGGCTGACTCTGAAAATCCGGTGCTTTTTCAGGATGGTTCCCCAGACCCAAGCTGGCAGCAGTGGCAACTCAGGCTGGTTTGATAGTGTAGGGACTCCTGCAATCTGCCATAAGAGCCAGGGCTGGTGAGTTTTCCTTGGAGGGAAAAAGGGCGTTGTTATTGTTTGGAGTCCTGTGGCGGGGAGTGGCCCGGCTGGCTCCTGAAATTGGGTGCTTTTCAGGATGGTTCCCCAGACCCAAGCTGGCGGTGGCACCTTTCGGGCTGGTTTGATAGTGTAAAGGGACTCTGCAATCTGCCATAAAGGCAGGGCTGGTGAGTTTTTCCTTGGAGGGAAAAGAACACTTTATTTGTTTGGGGGCCTGTGGCGGGAGTGGCGGCTGGCTCCTGAAATTGATTGCTTTTCAGGATGGTTCCCCAGACCCAAGCTGGCAGCAGTGGCAACTTCGGGCTGGTTTGATAGTGCCAAGGGACTCCTGCAATCTGCCATAAAAAACCAGGGCTGGTGAGTTTTCCTTGAAGGGAAAAGAGCCGATGTTGCTGTTTGGGGTCCTGTGGCCGGGAGTGGCGGCTGGCTCTGAAATTGATTGCTTTTCAGGATGGTTCCCAGACCAAGCTGGCAGCAGTGGCAACTCGGGCTGGTTTGATAGTGCCAAAGGACTCCTGCAATCTGCCATAAGAACCAGGGCTGGTGAGTTTTCCTTGGAGGAAAAGGGCCGATGTTGCTGTTTGGGGTCCTGTGGCGGGAGTGGCGGCTGGCTCCTGAGGTTGATTGCTTTTCAGGATGGTTCCCCAGACCAAGCTGGCAGCAGTGGCAACTCAGGCTGGTTTGATAGTGCCAAGGGACTCCTGCAATCTGCCATAAAGAACCAGGGCTGGTGAGTTTCCTTGGAGAGGGGAAAAGGGCCGTTGTTGCTGTTTGGGGCCCTGTGGCGGGAAGTGGCAGCTGGCTCCTGAAATTGGTGCTTTTCCAGGATGGTTCCCCAGACCCAAGCTGGCAGCAGTGGCAACTCAGGCTGGTTTGATAGTGCCAAGGACTCCTGCAATCTGCCATAAGAACCAGGGCTGGTGAGTTTTCCTTGAAGGAAAAGGGCCCTTGTATATGTCTGGGGCCCTGTGGCGGGAGTGGCGGCTGGCTCCTGAGAAATTGATTGCTTTCAGGATGGTTCCCCAGACCCAAGCTGGCAGCAGTGGCAACTCAGGCTGGTTTGATAGTGCCAAAGGGACTCCTGCAATCTGCCATAAAGAACCAGGGCTGGTGGAGTTTTTTTTGGAGGGAAAAAGGGCCAATGTTGCTATTTGGGGGAGCGATGCTTGCTGTTTGGGATGGTTCCCAGACCCAAGCTGGCAGCAGTGGCTTCGGGCTGGTTTGATAGTGCCAAGGGACTCCTGGCTAAGAACCAGGGCTGGTGAGTTTCCTTGGAGGAGTGGGGGCCCTTGTATTTTTTCTGTGTGGCTGGGATGGTTTGAGTTAGCTTTTCAGGATGGTTCCCAGAAAGCTGGCAGCAGTACCAGCAGCTTCGGGCTGGTTTGATAGTGCCAAGGGACTCCTGCAATCTGCCATAAGAACCAGGGCTGGTGAGTTTTCCTTGGAGGGAAAAAAAGAACACATGTGTTTGGGGCCCTGTGGCGGGGTGGCGGCTGGCTCCTGAGAGGTAGGTGCTTTTCAGGATGGTTCCCCAGACCCAAGCTGGCAGCAGTGGCAACTGGGCTGGTTTGATAGTGTCAAGGGACTCCTGCAGTCCTGCCATAAGAACCCAGGGCTGGTGAGTTTTCCTTGGAGGAAAAAGGGCCCTTTTATGTGTCTGGGAGGCCCTGTGGCGGGAGGTGGCGGCTGGCTCTGAAATGCGGTGCTTTTCAGGATGGTTCCCAGACCCAAGCTGGCAGCAGTGGCACCTTCGAGGCTGGTTTGATAGGTCAAGGACTTCTGCAATCTGCCATAAGAACCAGGGCTGGTGAGTTTTCCTTGGAGAAAGGAACACTTTTTATGTCACAGGGCCCTGTGGCGGAGTGGCCGGCTGGCTCCTGAGGGTGGTGCTTTTCAGGATGGTTCCCCAGACTAAGCTGGCAGCAGAGAAGTGGCAACTCAGGCTGGTTTGATAGTGCCAAGGGACTCCCTGCAAATCTGCCATAAAGAGAACCAGGGCTGGTGAGTTTTCCTTGGAGGAAAAGGGTAATGTTGCTGTTTGGGGTCTGTGGCGGGGAGCGGCTGGCTCCTGAATTGAGGTGCTTTTCAGGATGGTTCCCAGACCAAACCTGGCAGCAGTGGCAGCTTCGGGCTGGTTTGATAGTGCCAAGGGACTCCTGCAATCTGCCATAAAGAACCAGGGGCTGGTGGAGTTTTCTTGGAGGGAAAAGGGCGATGTTTCTGTTTGGGGTCCTGTGGCGGGGTGGCGGCTGGCTCCGCAAGTGTGGGTGCTTTTCAGGATGGTTCCCCAGACCCAAGCTGGCAGCAGTGGCAACTCAGGCTGTTTTGATAGTGCCAAGGACTCCTGCAATCTGCCATAAAGAACCAGGGCTGGTGAGTTTTCCTTGGAGGGAAAGAACACTTTTATTTGTTTGGGGCCTGTGGCGGGAGGTGGCGGCTGGCTCCTGAAAATCCAGCGCATGGGATGCCTCCCAGACCCAAGCTGGCACCAGTGCCAACTCGGGCTGGTTTGATAGTGCCAGCGGAGTCCCACAATCTGCCATCAAGGACCGGGGCTGGTGAGTTTTTTGTTTCAGGGGAAAGGCCCGTTGTTTATGTTTGGGGGCCATAGGCCGGAGTGGCGGCTGGCTCCTGAAAATCAGCGATCACGCAGGATGCCTCCCAGACCCAAGCTGGCACCAGTGCCAGCTTCCGGGCTGGTTTGATAGTGCCAGCGAGTCCCACAATCTGCCATCAAGGACGGGGCTGGTGAGTTTTTGTTTCAGAGGGAAGGCCGTTGTTT
>NW_022148454.1:0-21347 GCF_901933205.1 Camarhynchus parvulus
CCAGATTCCCCCCAATTCCCCCGATTTTCCCCAGATTTTCCCCCCAAATCCCCCAGATTTTCCCCAAATCCCCGATCCCGATTTTCCCCCAGATTTTCCCCAAATGCCCCCAGATTTTCCCCAAATCCCGTTTCCCGGAGATTTTCCCCAAATCCCCCCAGATTTTCCCCAAATCCCCCAGATTTTCCCCCAAATCCCCGATTTTTGCCCCCAGATTTTCCCCAAATCCCCCCCGATTTTCCCCAAATCCCGTTTTTTTGCCCGGATTTTCCCCAAATCCCCCCGATTTTCCCCAAATCCCCCCGATTTTCCCCAAATCCCGGTTTTTTGGCCGGATTTTCCCCAAATCCCTGATTTAGCCGGATTTTCCCCAAATCGCCGTTTCTCACCCGGATTTTCCCCAAATCCCCGTTTCCCCCGGATTTTCCCCAAATCCCCCCGGATTTTCCCCAAATCCCGGTTTTTTGGCCGGATTTTCCCCAAATCCCCCAAAGCCTGGATTTTCCCCCCCGCCGGATTTTCCCCAAATCCCGTTTCCGCCGGATTTTCCCCAAATCCCCCCGGATTTTCCCCAAATCCCGGTTTTTTGCCCGGATTTTCCCCAAATCCCTGATTTCGCCTGGATTTTCCCCAAATCGCCGTTTTTCGCCCGGATTTTCCCCAATCGCCCCCGATTTCCCCCCGATTTTCCCCCAAGGCCCCGATTTTCCCGGCCCGATTTTCCAAAGAACAGCCCAAATGGGCCGTTTCGGATTTTTCCCCAAATCGCCGTTTCTCGCCCCATGGAGGGACAGACAGAAGGACCGGGGATTCCCGCGACGACAGCTGGGCAGTGGGATGGGAGCCGACGAGGAAACGGGATGGGCCCAGAAGAACAGAGCCAAGGGCAAGGTGGGACCGACGGACGGACACACGGACACACGGACGGACGGGGGGACGGGCGGGGGGATGGAGGGACAGACAGAGGGACAGGGGGATGGACCGACGGACAGAGGGACAGCTGGGCAGTGGGATGGATGGACGGACAGACGGACAAAGGGATGGACGGACAAACAGTGGGACAGGGGATGGACCGACGGACAGGGGGACGGACAGGGGGACAGGGCAATGGACGGACGGACGGACAGAGGGACAGAGGGACGGACGGACAGGGGGACGGACGGACGGACAGAGGGATGGATGGACGGACGGACAGGGCGATGGACGGACGGACAGGATGGATGGACGGACAGACGGACAGAGGGATGGACGGACGGACAGAGGGACAGAGGGGCAGCTGGGCGGTGGGATGGACTGAGAGACAGACAGACAGACGGACAGCCGGACATTGGGACAGATGGACAGCTGGACAGCCGGACAAGACGGGTGGACAGATGGACAGCTGGACACTGGGACATTGGGACAGACAGACAGCCGGACAGCCGGGCAGACAGCCAGCTGGCGGACAGGGACAGACGGACAGACAGACAGACAGACGGATGGACGGACAGACAGACAGACAGACAGACAGACAGACAGCCGGGCAGACAGGCAGCTGGCGGACAGACGGACAGACAGACGGACAGACGGACGGACGACAGACAGACAGACAGACAGACAGACAGACAGACAGCCGGGCAGACAGGCAGCTGGCCGGACAGACGGACAGACAGACGGACAGACAGACAGACAGACAGACGGCCGGACAGACAGGCAGCCAGCTGGCCGGACAGACAGACAGACAGACAGACAGACGGACGGACGGACAGACAGACGGACGGGACAGACGGACGGACAGACGGACAGACAGACGGACAGGCGGGCAGACAGAGCCAGACAGACGGACAGACAGACGGACAGACAGACGGACAGACGGACGGACAGACAGACAGACGGATGGACGGACAGACAGACGGACGGACAGAGCGGACAGACAGACGGACAGACGGGCGGACAGACAGACAGCTGGCGGACAGCCAGCCGGACAGACAGACGGATAGCCGGACAGCCGGACAGACAGCCAGACAGCCAGACGGACAGACAGCCGGACAGCCGGCCGGACAGCCGGACAGACAGACAGCCACACGGACAGATGGACAGACGGGCAGACAGCCAGCTGGCCGGACAGACAGACAGCCAGACAGCCAGACAGACAGACAGCCAGACGGACAGCCGGACAGACAGCCGGACAGACAGACAGACGGACAGACAGCCGGACAGACAGACAGCCACCGGCCAGCCGGACAGCCGGACAGACAGCTGGCCGGCCGGACAGGCGGACAGCGGCCACGGACAGCGGACGGACAGACGGCGGACAGACAGACAGACAGACAGACAGACAGACAGCGGACGGCGGCGGGGCCAGACAGCGGACAGACAGACAGCGGGACTGACAGGCGGCCGCGGACAGGGCTGGCGGGCCGGGCTGGGTGATGAAGAGGAGGGGCGGACAGGCCTTGGCTGGAGGAGAGGGACAAACCCTACGTGTGCGACAGTGAGACAGACAGAGGCATGAGACTCAGGCACGGGCATGGCGGGTGGGGTTGGGGGCATTTGGGGCATTTTGGGGGTTTTGGGGAATTTGGGGGTTTTGGGGGGGGATTTTGGGGGGATTTTGGGGGTTTGGGGTTTTGGGGGGGTTTGGGGGGGGGAATTGGGGGTTTGGGGGTTTGGGGATTTTGGGGATTTGGGGGGGTTTGGGGATTTCTTGGGGTTTTGGGGGGTTTCAGGGGTTTTGGGGGAAATTTGGGGGTTTAGGGGGGATTTGGGGTTTTGGGGGGATGGGGAATTTGGGGGTTTGGGGGGGGGGTTTTGGGGGATTTTGGGGAATTTGGGGGGATTTGGGGGGGAATTTGGGGGGGGGGGTTTTGGGGGGTTTTGGGGGGGGGTCTGGGGCAGTTTGGGGGGGTTTGGGGGGATTTTGGGGAAGTTGGGGGTTTGGGGGGGGTTTTGGGGGGGGTTTGGGGGGTTTTGGGGTCTGGGTTTTGGGGGCTTTTGGGGATTTTGGGGTCTGGTTTGGGGGTTTGGGGGTTTTGAAGGGGGGATTTGGGGGGGGGTTAGGGGGTTTGGGGGGGGGTTTTTGGGGGTTTTTGGGGGGTTTGGGGGGGGGGGTTTTGGGGATTTTGGGGGGGGATTGGGGGGGTTTTGGGGGATTTTTGGGGGGGTTTTGGGGGAGGGGGTTTTTGGGGGGATTTTGGGGGGGGGTTTGGGGGGGGTTTTGGGGGAGTTTGGGGGTCTGGTTTGGGGGGTTTGGGGGCTGGTTTGGGGGAATTTGGGGGTTTTGGGGGGGTTTGGGCTGGGTTTTGGGGGGTTGCAGTGGGGTGGGGCAGTTTGGGGGGTTTTGGGGGGTTTGGGGGGGGTTTTGGGGTTTTGGGGTTTTGGGGGGATTTTGGGGGTTTTGGGGGGGTTTGGGGGTTTGGGGGTCTGGTTTTTGGGGTCTGGTTTTGGGGGTTTTTTGGGGGGTTTGGGGGTTTGGGAGGGTTTTTGGGGTCTGGTTTGGGGGGTTTTGGGGATTTTGGGGGGATTTTGGGGATTTTGGGGTTTGGGGGGGGTTTGGGGGGGATTTTGGGGGGGGGTCTTTTGGGGGGGATTTGGGGGTCTGGTTTTGGGGAGTTTGGGGAAATTTGGGGGAATTTGTGGGGTTTGGGGGGGCATTTGGGGCGGGGTTTGGGGGTTTGGGGGGTCTGGGGGTTTTGGGGGGGTTTTGGGGAGTTTGGGGGGAATTTTGGGGATTTTGGGGTTTTTGGGGGGGTTTGGGGGGTTTGGGCTGGGGGTTTTGGGGGTTTTGGGGGGGGGTTTTGGGGCAGTTTGGGGGGTTTTGGGGTCTGGTTTGGGGGGGTTGGGGGGGGATTTGGGGGTGGGGTTTGGGGGGTTTTGGGGGGTCTGGTTTTGGGGGCTTTTGGGGCAGTTTTGGGGGTCTGGTTTGGGGGAGGTTTTGGGTGGGGTTTTGGGGGATTTTGGGGCAGTTTGGGGGGTTTGGGGGATTTTGGGATGGGGTTTTGGGGGTTTTGGGGGTTTTGGGGGGTTTTGGGAGGTTTTGGGGGTCTGGGGTCTTGGGATCGGGTTTTGGGGATTTTGGGGTCTGGTTTGGGGGGGGAATTTTGGGGTTTGGGGGGGGGATTTGGGGGGTGGGGTTTGGGGGTTTTTTGGGGGTCTGGTTTTTGGGGGGCTTTTTGGGGCAGTTTGGGGTCTGGGTTTGGGGGAATTTGTGGGGTTTTGGGGGGATTTGGGGGGCTGGGGGGGTGGGAGGTTTGGGGGGGATTTTGGGATCGGGTTTTGGGGGTCTGGTTTTTGGGGGATTTGGGGGGAATTTGGGAGGTTTTGGGGGGGTTTGGTTTGGGGAGGTTTTGGGGTCTGGTTTGGGGGGATTTGGGGGGGGTGCAGTTTTGGGGGTTTTGGGGTCGGGTTTTGGGGTTCCTGACCTGGTAGTTTTGGAGGCAGTTTGGGGTCTGGTTTTGGGGGGTTTTGGGGATTTTGGGGTCTGGTTTTGGGGAATTTGGGGGTTTTTGGGGGATTTGGGGTCGGGGATTTTGGGGGGGGGGGGGGATTTGGGGATTTTGGGATCAGGTTTTGGGGGCTTTGGGGCAGTTTGGGGTCTGGTTTTGGGGGAGTTTGGGGTGCAGTTTTGGGGGTTTTGGGGGTTTTGGGGTCTGGGGTGGGGTTTTGGGGTTCCTGACCTGGTTTTGGAGGTTTTGGGGTCTGGTTTTGGGGGCTTTTGGGGCAGTTTGGGGTCTGGTTTGGGGAAGTTTGGGGTCTGGTTTTGGGGGGAATTTGGGGGTTTTGGGGGGATTTGGGGCTGGGGTTTGGGGGTTTTGGGGTCTGGTTTTGGGGGCTTTTGGGGCAGTTTGGGGTCTGGTTTGTTTGGGGGGATTTGGGGGTGCAGTTTTGGGGGTTTTGGGGTCGGGTTTTGGGGTTCCTGACCTGGTTTTGGAGGTTTTGGGGTCTGGTTTTGGGGGCTTTTGGGGCAGTTTGGGGTCTGGTTTTGGGGAAGTTTGGGGTCTGGTTTTGGGGGGAATTTGGGGTTTTTGGGGGATTTGGGAGGTTTTGGGGTCTGGTTTGGGATGGGGGTTTTGGGGATTTTGGGGGTCTGGTTTTGGGGGAATTTGTGGGGTTTTGGGGGGATTTGGGGGCGGGGTTTGGGAGGTTTTGGGGTCTGGTTTTGGGGGCTTTTGGGGCAGTTTGGGGTCTGGTTTGGGGCAGTTTGGGGTCTGGTTTTGGGGGGAATTTGTGGGGTTTTCGGGGGGATTTGGGGGCGAGGTCCGGGGATTTTGGGATCGGGTTTTGGGGGGAATTTGGGGGATTTTGGGGGAATTTGGGAGGTTTTGGGGTCTGGTTTGGGGAGGTTTTGGGGATTTTGGGGTCTGGTTTGGGGGAATTTGGGGGGGATTTGGGGGTGGGGTTTGGGGGTTTTGGGGTCTGGTTTTGGGGGCTTTTGGGGCAGTTTGGGGTCTGGTTTTGGGGCAGTTTGGGGTCTGGTTTTGGGGGAATTTGGGGGTTTTTGGGGGGATTTGGGAGGTTTTGGGGTCTGGTTTGGGATCGGGTTTTGGGGATTTTGGGGTCTGGTTTGGGGCGAATTTGTGGGGTTTTGGGGGGGATTTGGGGGTGGGGTTTGGGAGGTTTTGGGGGTCTGGTTTTGGGGGCTTTTGGGGCAGTTTGGGGTCTGGTTTGGGGAATTTGTGGGGTTTTCGGGATTTGGGGGCGGGGTTCGGGGGATTTTGGGATCGGGTTTTGGGGGAAATTTGTGGGGTTTTTGGGGGATTTGGGAGGTTTTGGGGTCTGGTTTGGGGAGGTTTTGGGGTTTTTTTGGGGGGGATTTGGGGGTGCAGTTTTGGGGGTTTTGGGGTCGGGTTTTGGGGTTCCTGACCTGGTTTTGGAGGTTTTGGGGTCTGGTTTGGGGGAGGTTTTGGGGATTTTGGGGTCTGGTTTTGGGGGAATTTGGGGGTTTTTTGGGGGGGATTTGGGGGTGGGATTCGGGGGATTTTGGGATCAGGTTTTGGGGGCTTTTGGGGCAGTTTGGGGTCTGGTTTTGGGGGGATTTGGGGGTGCAGTTTTGGGGGTTTTGGGGTCGGGTTTTGGTGTTCCTGACCTGGTTTTGGAGGTTTTGGGGTCTGGTTTTGGGGGCTTTTGGGGCAGTTTGGGGTCTGGTTTGGGGAAGTTTGGGGTCTGGTTTTGGGAGGAATTTGGGGGGTTTTGGGGGGGATTTGGGGGCGGGGTTTGGGGGTTTTGGGGTCTGGTTTTGGGGTCTGGTTTGGGGAAGTTTGGGGTCTGGTTTTGGGGGGAATTTGGGGTCTGGTTTTGGGGGGAATTTTTTGGGGCAATTTGGGGCAATTTGGGGCGATTTGGGGGGTTTTGGGGTCTGGTTTGGGGTCTCTGATCCAATTTTGGGGGTTGGGGGTCCCTGTACGCCACTGAGTGACCACTCGGACACTGAGTGACCGCTCGGACAGCAAGTGACCACTCTGGCTCTGAGTGACTCCGCTGACCCTGAGTGGCCACTGACCCTGAGTGACCACTGACCCTGAGTGACCACTGACCCTGAGTGGCCAGGTGACCCTGAGTGACCAATTGACCCTGAGTGACCACTCAGCTCTGAGTGACCACTGACCCTGAGTGGCCAATTGACCCTGAGTGACCACTCAGATACCGAGTGACCGCTCTGGTTTTTAGTGACCAATCAGCCCCAAGTGACCACTCAGATTCTGGGCCCGAGTGACCACTCGGACACCGAGTGACCGCTCACCCTGAGTGACCGCTGAGACTCTGAGTGACCACTGACCCTGAGTGACCACTGACCCTGAGTGACCACTCTGCCCCAGTTAACCATTTAGACTCTGGGCCCGAGTGACCGCTCGGACACTGAGTGACCGCTGGGCCCAAGTGACCGCTCAGATACCGGTGACCGCTCACCCCAAGTGTCTGCTGAGCCCAAGTGACCTCTCACCCTGAGTGACCACTGACCCTGAGTGACCACTGACCCTGAGTGACCACTCACCCTGAGTGACCATTCCCCTTGAGTGACCACTCACCCCAAGTGACCGCTCACACTGAGTGACTGCTGGGCCCAAGTGACCCCTGACCCCAAGTGACCACTCAGCCCCAACTGACCATTCAGACCCTGAGTGACCACTGACCCTGAGTGACCGCTCGGATACCAAGTGACTGCTTAGCCTCGAGTGACCGCTCACCCTGAGTGACCACTGACCCTGAGTGACCGCTCGGATACCAAGTGACTGCTTAGCCTCGAGTGACCACTGAGCCCAGTGACCATTCAGATACCGAGTGACCGCTGTGACCCTGAGTGACCGCTCACCCCAACTGACCGTTCAGACACTGAGTGACCGCTCAGCCCCAATTAACCATTTAGACTCTGGGTCCGAGTGACCGCTCAGACACTGAGTGACCACTGACCCTGAGTGACCACTGACCCTGAGTGACCACTCAGACACTGAGTGACCACTGACCCTGAGTGACCGCTCAGACACTGAGCGACCACTCACCTTGAGTGACCATTCCCTTTGAGTGACCGCTCACCCCAAGTGACCGCTCAGACCCTGAGTGACCGCTCAGCCCCAGTTAACCATTCCGACTCTGGGTCCGAGTGACCACTCAGACACTGAGTGACCACTGACCCTGAGTGACCACTGACCCTGAGTGACCGCTCAGACACTGAGTGACCACTGACCCTGAGTGACCACTGACCCTGACCACTGACACTGAGTGCTCAGACTCTGAGCGACCACTCACCTTGAGTGACCGCTCAGATACCGAGTGACCGCTCACCTTGAGTGACCATTCCCTTTGAGTGACCACTCCGACCCTGAGTGACCGCTCAGATACCGAGCGACCACTCACCTTGAGTGACCATTCCCCTTGAGTGACCGCTCACCCCAAGTGACCGCTCAGACCCTGAGTGACCGCTCAGCCCCAGTTAACCATTCCGACTCTGGGCCCAAGTGACCGCTCAGACTCTGAGTGACCACTGAGTGACCGCTCGGACTCTGAGTGACACCTTGGCCACTGAGTGACCACTGAGTGACCACTGAGTGACCGCTGCCCTGTGCTGTCCTTCAGTCTGCGGGAAGCGCTACAAGAACCGCCTGGGGCTGAGCTACCACTACAGCCACACCCACCTGGCCTGAGTGACCATTGACCCTGAGTGACCAATTGACCCTGAGTGACCACTGACCCTGAGTGACCAATTGACCCTGAGTGACCAATTGACACTGAGTGACCACTCAGCCCCAATTAACCATTTAGACTCTGGGTCCCAGTGACCCCTCAGATACCGAGTGACCACTCACCTTGAGTGACCATTCCCCTTGAGTGACCGCTCCCCCAAGTGACCGCTCCGACCCTGAGTGACCGCTCAGCCCCAGTTAACCATTCCGACTCTGGGCCTGAGTGACTGCTCAGACACTGAGTGACCACTGAGTGACCACTGAGTGACCACTGAGTGACCGCTCGGACACTGAGTGCCCTGTGCTGTCCTTCAGTCTGCGGGAAGCGCTACAAGAACCGCCCGGGGCTGAGCTACCACTACAGCCACACCCACCTGGCCGAGGAGGAGGCCGAGGAGCCGGGGGGGGGCGCGAGGCCCCCCCGCAGGAACCACCACCGGCGTGAGGGGGCGGGGCCGGGGGCGGGGCTGGGGGCGTCTGGGGGCGGGGTTGGGCGGGGTTTGGGGGTTGGGTGGTGATTGGGGGGGTTTGGGGAGGGGGCTGGGGGGTTTGGGGAGGATTTGGGGGTTTGGGGGTGATTTGGGGGGGATTTGGGGGTTTGGGGGATTTTGGGGGGTTTGGGGAGGGGGGAGGGGGGATTGGGGGGGGGGGTTTGGGGGTGATTTGGGGGTTGGGGGTGATGGGGGGGGGATTGGGGGGCGGGGGGGTGATTGGGGAGGATTTGGGGGGTTTGGGGAGGATTTGGGGGGATTTGGGGGGGGGGTTTGGGGGGAGGATTTGGGGAGGATTTGGGGGTTTGGGGGGGATTTGGGGGGTTTGGGGGGGATTTGGGGGGTTGGGGGTGATTTGGGGGGGGTTTGGGGGGTTGGGGGTGATTGGGGAGGATTTTGGGGGGGATTTGGGGGGGGATTGGGGGGTTTGGGGGGGATTGGGGGGGATTTGGGGGGTTTGGGGGTTGGGGGATTGGGGGGGTTTGGGGGGGTGATTTGGGGGGTTTGGGGGATTTGGGGAGGATTTGGGGGGTTTGGGGGTGATTGGGGGGATTTGGGGGGGTTTGGGGGCATTTGGGGGGGTTTGGGGGTTTGAGGGGTTTTTGGGGGGGTTTGTGGGGAATTGGGGGGGATTTGGGGAGTTTGAGGGGTCTCGGGGGGATTTGGGGGTCTGGGGAGGGCTGGGGGGGGATTTGGGGGGTTTGGGGGGGGTGGGGGGTGTGGGGGGGTTTGGGTGGGGTTGGGGCTGTTGGGGGGGATTTGGGGAGGTTTGGGGGGGATTTGGGGGGTTGGGGGGCTTTGGGGGGGTGGGGGGGATTTTGGGGGTCTTTTGGGGGCCCCCTCCAGAGTTTTACAAAGAGGGGTTTGGGGAGGATTTGGGGGTTTGGGGAACATTGGGGGGTACCCCAAAAATCCCCCAAAACCACCCCAAAATCCCCAAAAATCCCCCACAACCACCCCAAAATGTCCCCAAACCAGGGGTGTTTGGGGGTGATTGGGGGTCTGGGGGGGTGACCCCAAAATTTGGGGGTTTGGGGGGTTTTGGGGGTTTGGAGGGGGTGGGGGGGTTTGGGGGGTCCCCTGGGCAGTTGGGGGTCCCCAAAAATTTGGGGGGAAAATCACACCAAAATTGGGGGGTTTCACCCCAAATTCCCCCAAACCACTGGGTTGGGTTTGGGGGTCTGTGCCCCAAAATCCCCCAAAATCACCCCAAAATCCCCCAAAACCACCCCAAAATTTTGGAAAATCACCCCAAAAATCCCCCAAACCACCCCAAAATCACCCCCTTCCCCCCCCAAAATTTCACCCCCAAAATTCCCCCAAAACCCCCAAAACAACCCCAAAATCCCCCAAACCACCCCCAAAATTGGGGGCTTCCCCCAAAACCCCCAAAAAACAACCCCAAAACCGTTGAAAATCACCCAAAATCCCCCAAATCCCCCAAAATCCCCCAAAATCCCCCCAAAATCACTGAAAACCACCCCAAAATCCCCCAAAATCACCCCAAAATCCCCCAAATCCCCCAAAAATCCCCCAAAATCCCCCAAACCACCCCCAAAATCCCCCAAAATCACCCCCAAAACACCCCCCCCCCAAACACCCCAAAATTCCCCAAAATCACCCCCCAAAATCCCCCAAAATCACCCCAAAAATCCCTGAAAAATCACCCCAAAATCCCTGAAAACCCCCCCCAAAACCCCCCAAAATCCCCCAAATTGACCCCCAAACCACCCCAAGTCCCCAAAATCCCCCCCAAAATCACCCCAAATGCCCCCAAATTCACCCCAAAATCCCTGAAATTCACCCCAAAATCCCCAAAATCCCCCAAAATCCCCCAAAATCCCCCCCAAAATCCCCAAAATCCCCCAAATTCACCCAAACACCCCAAAATTCACCCATAAATGCCCCAAAATCCTCCAAATCACCCTAAAATCCCCCCAAATCACCCAAATTCCCCCATTCACCCCAAAAATCCCCCAAATTGACCCCCAAATCCCCCAAATTGACCATAAAATCCCCAAAAGTCCCCCCAAATTCACCCCCAAAATCCCCAAAATGCCCCAAATTCACCCCAAAATCCCCCAAAATTCACCCCAAATCCTCCAAATTCACCCCCAAAATCCCCAAATCCCCCCAAAATCCCCCAAACTCCAAGCAAAATCCCCCAAAACACCCCAAATTCACCCCAAAATCCCCCAAATTCACCCCAAAACCCCCCAAAATCCCCCAAATTCACCCCAAAATCCCCCAAATTCACCCCCAAAACCCCCAAAATCCCCCAAAACCCCCCAAACTGACCCCCAAAATCCCCCAAATTCACCCCCAAAACCCCCAAAATTCCCCCAAATTCACCCCAAAATCCCCAAAATTCAGCCCCAAATCCCCAAAATTCACCCCAAAAATCCCCAAATTCACCCCCAAAATCCCCCAAAATCACCCCAAAAATCCCCAAAAATCCCCCAAAACCCCCAAAATCCCCCAAAACCCCAAACCCCCAAACTGACCCCAAAATCCCCCAAATTCACCCCCAAACCCCCCAAAATCCCCCAAAATCTCCCAAATTCACCCCAAAATCCCCCAAAATCACCCCAAAATCTCCCAAAATCACCCCAAAATCCCCAAAATCACCCCAAAACCCCCAAACCACCCCAAAATCCCCCAAAATCACCCCCAAAATCCCCCCAAAATCACCCCAAACTACCCCAAAATCCCTGAAAATGACCCCAAAATCCCTGAAAATCACCCCAAAATCCCCCAAACCACCCCAAAATCCCCCAAAATCCCCAAAATCCCCCAAATTCACCCAAACACCCCAAAATTCACCCATAAATGCCCCAAAATCCTCCAAATCACCCTAAAATCCCCCCAAATCACCCAAATTCCCCATGCACCCCAAAATCCCCCAAATTGACCCCAAATCCCCAAATTGACCATAAAATCACCCAAAGTCCCCCAAATTCACCCCAAAATCCCTCAAAATGCCCCAAATTCACCCCAAAATCCCTGAAATTCACCCCAAATCCTCCAAATTCACCCCCAAAATCCCCCAAATTCCCCCCAAAATCCCCCAAACTCCAAGCAAAATCCCCCAAAGCACCCCAAATTCACCCCCAAAATCCCCAAATTCACCCCCAAAACCCCCAAAATTCCCCCAAAATCCCCAAAATTCACCCCAAATCCCCCAAAATTCACCCCAAAATCCCCAAATTCACCCCAAAATCCCCCAAAATCACCCCAAAATCCCCCAAATTCAAATCCCCCCCAATCCCCCCAAAATTCACCCCAAAATCCCCCAAAACCCCAAAATTCCCCCAAAATCCCCAAAATTCACCCCCAAAACCCCCAAACTGACCCCCAAATTCCCCCAAAATTCCCCCCCCCCCAACCCCCCAAAATCTCCCAAATTCACCCCAAAATCACCCCAAAATCTCCCAAAATCACCCCAAAATCCCCCAAACTCACCCCAAAATCCCCAAATTCACCCCACCACCCCCAAATTCACCCCCCAAAATCCCCAAAATCCCCCCCCCAAAATCCCCCAAAATTCACCCCAAAATCCCCAAATTCACCCCAAAACCCCCAAATTCCCCCCAAAATCCCCCAAAATGACCCCCAAAATCCCCAAAATTCACCCCCAAAATCCCCAAATTCACCCCAAAATCTCCCAAATTCACCCCAAAATCCCCAAACTGACCCCCAAAACCCCCAAATTCACCCCAAAATCCCCCAAATTCACCCCAAAATCCCCCAAAATTCACCCCAAAATCCCCCAAATTCACCCCAAAATACCCCAAATTCACCCCAAAATCCCCAAAATCACCCCAAAATCTCCCAAACTGACCCCCCAAAATCCCCCAAATTCACCCCAAAATCCCCAAAATTCACCCCAAAAACCTCCCAAATTCACCCCAAAATCCCCCAAATTCACCCCAAAATCCCCCAAATTCACCCCCCAAAATCCCCCAAATTGACCCCAAATCCCCCAAATTCCCCCAAATTCCCCTGAAAACAGCCCCGGCTGTGTTTGGGTTTTGGGTTTTTTTGGGATTTTTTTTGGGGTCCCTCCCCCACATTTTGGGGTTTTTGTGAAATTCAGCCCCAAATCCCCCCCATTTCGGGGTGTCTGGGGGTTTTTTTGGGGAGCTCAGGAGATTTTGGGGTTTTTAAATTTATGGGCTGGTTTTGGGGTTTTTCTTGCTGGTTTTGGGGTTTTTTGGGGTTTTTTATTGGGATTTTTGGCGTTCCCCCCACATTTTGGGGGTCTTGAGGGGTCTTTCTTTGGGGGACTTCAAAATTCCCCCAAAGGGGACCCCTTTTTGGTTTTGGTTTTTTTGTGGTTCTTTTTTTGGGGTTTTTTGGGGTTTTGGGGGATTTTTGGGGGATTTTTTGGGGGATTTTTTGGGGGATTTTTTTGAGGGTCCCACCCTACATTTCGGGGGTCTCTGGGGGATTTCTTTGGGGAGCTCATGAGATTTTTTGGGGGTGATTTTTGGGGGTTTTTTTTTTTGGCTTTTGGGGGTTTTTTGTAGTGGTGTTTTTTATGTTTCTGGTTTTTTTTTATTTGGGGTTTTGGGGGGATGACCCCAAAAATTTTTTTGGGGTCCCCCCCCACATTTCGGGGTGTCTGGGGGGTTTTTTTTTGGGGGGAGCTCAGGAGATTTTGGGGTTTTTTAGGGGGGATTTATGGGCTGGTTTTGGGGTTTCTTGCTGGTTTTGGGGTTTTTTTGGGTTTTTATTGGGATTTTTTGGCGTTCCACCCCACATTTTGGGGGTCTTGAGGGGTCTTTCTTTGGGGGGACTTCAGGAGATTTTGGGGGTTTTCAGGGACCTTTTTTGGTTTTGGTTTTTGTGGTTTTTTTTTGGGGTTTTTTGGGGGTTTTTGGAGTTTTTTGGGGTTTTGGTTGGTTTTTGGTGGGATTTATTTTGGGGGGTCCTCCCCACATTTCGGGGTTGTCTGGGGGGGGGTTCTTTGGGGGAGATTTTGGAGTTTTTTAGAGGCGGCTTTTTTTATTTGGTTTTGGTTTTTTTGTGGTTCTTTTTTTGGGGTTTTTTGGGGTTTTGGGGGATTTTGGGGGGTTTTTTGGGGGATTTTTTTGGGGGATTTTTTTGAGGGTCCCACCCTACATTTCGGGGCTCTCTGGGGGATTTCTCTGGGGGAGCTCATGAGATTTTTGGGGTGATTTTTTGGGGGTTTTTTTTTTGGCTTTTTGGGGGTTTTTTTGTAGTGGTGGTTTTTTTGTTTCTGGTTTTTATTTGGGGTTTTTTGGGGGATTTTTGTGGATTTTTTTGGGGTCCCCCCCCACATTTTGGGGGTTTGGGGGGTTTTTTTTTGGGGGGAGCTCAGGAGATTTTTGGGGTTTCT
Source organism: Camarhynchus parvulus (assembly GCF_901933205.1). Taxonomy (NCBI): domain Eukaryota; kingdom Metazoa; phylum Chordata; class Aves; order Passeriformes; family Thraupidae; genus Camarhynchus; species Camarhynchus parvulus. The sequence goes on from NW_022148454.1 coordinate 14,010, forward strand.
TAGGGGGGATTTATGGGGTGGTTTTGGGGTTTCTTGCTGGTTTTGGGGGTTTTTTTTGGGGTTTTTATTGGGATTTTTGGCGTTCCACCCCACATTTTGGGGGTCTTGAGGGTCTTTCTTTGGGGGGACTTCAGGAGATTTTGGGGTTTTTTAGGGGACCTTTTTTTTGGTTTTGGTTTTTTTGTGGTTCTTTTTTTTGGGGTTTTTTTTTGGAGGGGTTTTTTTTGGAGTTTTTTTGGGGTTTTGGTTGGTTTTTGGTGGGATTTATTTTGGGGGGTCCCCACATTTCGAGGGGTTGTCTGGGGGGTTCTTTGGGGGAGATTTTGGAGTTTTTTAGAGGCGGCTTTTTTTATTTGGTTTTGGGTTTTTTTTGTGGTTCTTTTTTTGGGGTTTTTTGGGGTTTTGGGGGATTTTTGGGGGATTTTTTGGGGATTTTTTGGGGGATTTTTTTGAGGGTCCCACCCTACATTTCAGGGGCTCTCTGGGGGATTTCTTTGGGGAGCTCATGAGATTTTTGGGGTGATTTTTGGGGTTTTTTTTGGCTTTTTGGGGGTTTTTTTGTAGTGGTGTTTTTTTTTGTTTCTGGTTTTTATTTGGGGTTTTTGGGGATTTTTTTGTGGATTTTTGGGGTCCCCCCCCACATTTTGGGGGTTTGGGGGGTTTTTTTTTGGGGGGAGCTCAGGAGATTTTGGGGTTTCTTAGGGGGGATTTATGGGGTGGTTTTGGGGTTTCTTGCTGGTTTTGGGGTTTTTTTGGGGTTTTTATTGGGATTTTTTGGCGTTCCACCCCACATTTTGGGGGTCTTGAGGGGTCTTTCTTTGGGGGGACTTCAGGAGATTTTGGGGTTTTTTAGGGGACCTTTTTTTTGGTTTTGGTTTTTGGTTCTTTTTTTTTGGGGGTTTTTGGGGGTTTTTTTTGGGTTTTTGGGGTTTTGGTTGGTTTTTGGTGGGATTTATTTTGGGGGGTCCTCCCCACATTTCGGGGTTGTCTGGGGGGGGGTTCTTTGGGGAAGATTTTGGAGTTTTTTAGAGGCGGCTTTTTATTTGGTTTTGGGGGATTTTGTGGTTCTTTTTTTGGGGTTTTTTGGGGTTTTGGGGGATTTTTGGGGATTTTTGGGGGATTTTTTTGGGGGTTTTTTTTGAGGGTCCCACCCTACATTTCGGGGCTCTCTGGGGGATTTCTTTGGGGGAGCTCATGAGATTTTTGGGGTGATTTTTTGGGGGCTTTTATTTTGGCTTTTTGGGGTTTTTGTAGTGGTGTTTTTTTATGTTTCTGGTTTTTATTTGGGGTTTTTTGGGGGATTTTTTGGGGTTTTTTTCAGGGTCCCCCCTCCACATTTTGGGGGTTTGGGGGGTTTGTTTGGGAGGAGCTCAGGAGATTTTGGTGTTGGGGTTTTTTTTTTGCTTTTGAGGGTTTTTTGGGGGTTTTTTTTTGGTTCTTTTTTTGGGGATTTTTTGTGATTTTATTTGCTTGCTTTTTGGGATTTTTTGTGGAGTTTTTTTGTTCATTTTTTGGGATTTTTTTGTGATTTTATTTGCTCAGTTTTTGGGGATGTTTTGTGATTTTATTTGTTTGGGTTTTGGGGTTTTTTGTGATTTTATTTGCTTGGTTTTTGGAATTTTTTGTGGGGTTTTTTTTGTTCATTTTTTGGGATTTTTTGTGATTTTATTTGCTTGGTTTTTGGTTTTTTGGTGATTTTATTTGCTTGGGTTTGGGGATTTTTTGTGATTTTATTTGCTTGGTTTTGGGATTTTTTGTGATTTTCTTTGCTCAGTTTTTTGGTTTTTTTTGTGATTTTATTTGCTCAGCTTTTTGGTTTTTTTTGTGATTTTATTTGCTCAGCTTTTTGGGTTTTTTTGTGATTTTATTCGCTTGTTTTTTGGGATTTTTGTGGGGTTTTCTTGTTCATTTTTTGGGATTTTTTGTGATTTTATTTGTTTGTTGTTTGGGTTTTTTTGTGATTTTATTTGCTTGGGTTTGGGGATTTTTTGTGGGGTTTTTTTGTTCATTTTTTGGGATTTTTTGTGATTTTCTTTGCTTGGTTTTGGGGATTTTTTGTGATTGTATTTGTTTGTTTTTTGGGACTTTTTGTGATTTTATTTGCTTGGGTTTTGGGATGTTTTGTGATTTTATTCGCTGGTTTTTGGGATTTTTTGTGGGGTGTTTTTTGTTCATTTTTTGGGATTTTTTGTGATTTTCTTTGCTTGGTTTTTGGGATTTTTTGTGATTTTCTTTGCTTGGTTTTTGGGATTTTTTGTGATTTTATTTGCTCAGCTTTTTGGTTCTTTTGTGATTTTCTTTGCTTGGTTTTTGGGATTTTTTGTGATTTTATTTGCTTGGTTTGGGGGATTTTTTTGTGATTTTATTTGTTTTGTTTTGGGGATTTTTTTGTGATTTTGCTTGGTTTTGGGATTTTTTTGTGATTTTATTTGCTTGGTTTTTGGGATTTTTGTTTGGTTTTCTTGTTCATTTTTTGGGGTTTTTTGTGATTTTATTCGCTTGGTTTTTGGGATTTTTTGTGGGGTTTTTTGGTTCATTTTTTGGGGTTTTTTGTGATTTTATTCGCTTGGTTTTGGGGTTTTTTGTGATTTTATTTGCTCGGTTTTTGGGATTTTTTGTGATTTTCTTTGCTTGGTTTTTGGGATTTTTGTGGGGATTTTTTTGTTCATTTTTTGGGATTTTTTGTGATTTTATTCGCTCGGTTTTTGGGTTTTTTTGTGATTTTATTTGCTCGGTTTTTGGGATGTTTTGTGATTTTATTCGCTCGGTTTTTGGGATGTTTTGTGATTTTATTCGCTGGTTTTGGGGATTTTTGGTGATTTTATTCCCTTGTTTTTTGGGGATTTTTATGGGGTTTTTTTGCGCGGTTTTTTCCCGTTTATTTTCGGGGTCCCCCCCCCATGTCGGGGTCCCCTCTCATGTCCCCCTCCCCTTCTCAGGCCGCCCCGCCCCCCCCGGGCCCCCCCCCGAGGGTCCCTGCGATTTCTGCGCCGGAGGAAACCGAGCGCGGGGGGGGGGCGAGGAGCAGCTGATCGCGTGTGCGGATTGCGGCAGGGCAGGTGGGGACAGCAATGGGGACATTGGGGACAGCAATGGGGACATTGGGGGCATTGGGGACACTGGGGACATTGGGGACATTGGGGACATTGGGGACACTGGGGACACTGGGGACATTGGGGACATTGGGGACATTGGGGACATCAATGGGGACAGCAATGGGGACATTGGGGACATTGGGGAGCAGCTGATCGCGTGTGCGGACTGCGGGAGGGCAGGTGGGGACAGCAATGGGGACATTGGGGACATTGGGGACACTGGGGACACTGGGGAGCAGCTGATCGCGTGTGCGGATTGCGGGAGGGCAGGTGGGGACAGCAATGGGGACACTGGGGACATCAATGGGGACATTGGGGACATTGGGGGGACATCAATGGGGACATTGGGGACATTGGGGACACTGGGGACATTGGGGACACTGGGGACATCAATGGGGACATCAATGGGGACATTGGGGACATTGGGGGACATCAATGGGGACATTGGGGACATTGGGGACACTGGGGACATTGGGGACACTGGGGACACTGGGGACATTGGGGACATTGGGGACACTGGGGACATTGGGGACAGCAATGGGGACATCAATGGGGACATGGGGGCAGCTGGGGTGTCTTGGATGCGGCAGGGCAGGTGGGGACAGCAATGGGGACATTGGGGGCATTGGGGACATCAATGGGGACATTGGGGACATTGGGGACACTGGGGACATTGGGGAGCAGCTGATCGCGTGTGCCGATTGCGGCAGGGCAGGTGGGGACACTGGGGACAGCAATGGGGACATTGGGGACATCAATGGGGACACTGGGGGGGATTGGGGACACTGGGGAGCAGCTGATCGCGTGTGCGGATTGCGGGAGGGCAGGTGGGGACAGCAATGGGGACAGCAATGGGGACATCAATGGGGACATTGGGGACAGCAATGGGGACATTGGGGACATTGGGGACACTGGGGGCATCAATGGGGACATTGGGGACACTGGGGACATCAATGGGGACACTGGGGACATCAATGGGGACATCAATGGGGACACTGGGGACATTTGGGGAATTGGGGGGATTGGGGAGATTTGGGACATTGGGGACACTGGGGACATTGATGAGGACATTGGGGACACTGGGGACATCAATGGGGACATTAATGGGGACATTGAGGACACTGGGCTCCAGCCAGGTTTGGGGTTGTTTCGGGGTAATTTTGGGGCAATTTTGGGGTTTTTCGGGGGTGTTTTGTGGGATTTTGGGGCTGGATTTGGGTCATTTTGGGGTTTATTCGGGTATTTTTGGGGTGCAATTTTGGGGTGCAATTTTGGGGTGCAATTTTGGGGTGCAATTTTGGGGCATTCAGGGGTACTTCTTGGGTAACTTTGAGGCTGGTTTTGGGGCATTTTTGGGGTTTTTAAGTTGTGGAGGTTTTAGGGTTTTGGGGGGCAATTTTGGGGGATTTTGGGGCTGGTTTTGGGGGTAGTTTTGGGGTTTTTAAGGTGTGGAGTTTTGGGGGTTTTAGAGTATTTTTGGGGTAATTTTGGGGATGTTTTTTGGGGCATTTTTGGGGTAATTTTGCATCTGGTTTGGGGGTAGTTTTGAGGTTTTTAAGGTGTGGAGTTTTTGGGGTTTTTAGGGTATTTCGGGGATCATTTTGGGGAGATTTTAGGGGATTTTGAGGTAATTTGGGGGTAATTTTGGGGCTGGGTTTGGGGGTCATTTTGGGGTGTTTTAAGGTGTGGAGTTTTTGGGGTTTTCAAGGTATTTTTGGGACTGGTTTTGGGGGATTTGGGGGTAATTTGGGGGGGATTTAGGGGAATTTTGAGGTGATTTTGGGGCTATTTTGGGCTGTGGATTTCAGGGGGTTTTGGGGTGGGATTTGGGGAGATTTTGGGATATTTTGTGGGGTTTTGGGGCTGTTTTGGGGATATTTTGGGCTGTGGATTTCAGGGGTTTTGGGGTGGGATTTGGGGGAGATTTTGGGTTAATTTGGGTATTTCTGGCCCAGGCCACCCATCGTGCCTGCAGTTCTTGCTGGCCATGGGGGATTTGGGGGATTTTGGGATATTTTGTTGGGTTTTTGGGGATATTTTGGGCTGTGGATTTTGGGGGTTTTTGGGGTGGGATTTGGGGGTGATTTTGGGATATTTTGTGGGGTTTTGGGGCTGTTTTGGGGATATTTTGGGCTGTGGATTTCAGGGGGTTTTTGGGGTGGGATTTGGGGTGATTTTGGGATATTTTGTTGGGTTTTGGGGATATTTTGGGCTGTGGATTTCTGGGGTTTTTTGGGGTGGGATTTGGGGTGATTTTGGGTTAATTTTGGGTATTTCTGGCCCAGGGCACCCTCCATGCCTGCAGTTCTCGCTGGCCATGGGGGATTTGGGGGGATTTTGGGGATTTTGGGGCTGGTTTTGGGGTCATTTTGCAGTTTTTAAGGTGTGGAGTTTTTGGGGTCTTTCTCATATTTTTGGGGGTAATTTTGGGAGGATTTGGGGGAATTTTGAGGTAATTTTGGGGCTGTTTTGGGGATATTTTGGGCTGTGGATTTCGGGGGTTTTTGGGGTGGGTTTTGGGGTGATTTTGGGTTAATTTTGGGTATTTCTGGCCCAGGACATCCATTGTGCCTGCAGTTCTCGCCGGCCATGGGGGATTTGGGGGAATTTGGGGTATTTTGTGGGGTTTTGGGACTGGTTTTGGGGGATTTTGGGGTAATTTTGGGGGGATTTGGGGGAATTTTGGGGCTGTTTTGGGGGTTTTTTGGGCTGTGGATTTCTGGGGGTTTTTGGGGTGGGTTTTGGGGAGATTTTGGGATATTTTGTGGGGTTTTGGGGCTGTTTTGGGGATATTTTGGGCTGTGGATTTCGGGGGGTTTTGGGGTGGGATTTGGGGTGATTTTGGGATATTTTGTTGGGTTTTTGGGGATATTTTGGGCTGTGGATTTCAGGGGGTTTTTGGGGTGGGTTTTGGGGAGATTTTGGGATATTTTGTGGGGTTTTGGGGCTGTTTTGGGGCTATTTTGGGCTGTGGATTTCAGGGTTTTTGGGGTGGGTTTTGGGGAGATTTTGGGTTAATTTTGGGTATTTCTGGCCCAGGCCACCCGTCGTGCCTGCAGTTCTCGCTGGCCATGGGGGATTTGGGGGATTTTGGTGTGGGTTTTGGGGTCATTTTGCAGTTTTTAAGGTGTGGAGTTTTTGGGGTCTTTCTCATATTTTTGGGGGGAATTTTGGGGGAATTTTGAGGTCATTTTGGGGCTGTTTTGGGCTGTGGATTTCAGGGGGTTTTTGGGGTGGGTTTTGGGGAGATTTTGGGATATTTTGTGGGGTTTTGGGGCTGTTTTGGGGATATTTTGGGCTGTGGATTTCAGGGGGTTTTGGGGTGGGATTTGGGGAGATTTTGGGTTAATTTTGGGTATTTCTGGCCCAGGCCACCCTCCATGCCTGCAGTTCTCTGGCCGTGGGGGATTTGGGGGATTTTGGGGCTGGTTTTGGGGTAATTTTGGGGTTTTTTAAGGTGTGGAGTTTTTGGGGTTTTCAAGGTATTTTTGGGACTGGTTTTCATATTTTTGGGGTAATTTTGGGGGGATTTGGGGGAATTTTGGGGCTGTTTTGGGGGATTTTGGGCTGTGGATTTCTGGGGGTTTTGGGGTGGGTTTTGGGGAGATTTTGGGATATTTTGTGGGGTTTTGGGGCTGTTTTGGGGATATTTTTGGGCTGTGTGGATTTCAGGGGGTTTTGGGGTGGGATTTGGGGGTGATTTTGGGATATTTTGTTGGGTTTTAGGGATTTTGGGCTGGGATTTATTTTGGGGTGGGTTTTGGGGGATTTTGGGATATTTTGTGGGGTTTTGGGGCTGTTTTGGGGCTGTTTTTTGGGCTGGGATTTCAGGGTTTTTTGGGTTTTAGATTTTGGGTTAATTTTGGGTATTTCTGGCCCAGGCCACCCGTCGTGCCTGCAGTTCTCGCTGGCCATGGGGGGATTTGGGGGATTTTGGGGTGGGTTTTGGGGTCATTTTGCAGTTTTCAAGGTGTGGAGTTTTTGGGGTCTTTAGCACATTTTTGGGGGCAATTTTGGGGGAATTTTGAGGTAATTTTGGGGATATTTTGGGCTGTGGATTTCTGGGGTTTTTTGGGTGGGTTTTGGGGAGATTTTGGGTTAATTTGGGTTCATTTCTGGCCCAGGCCACCCTCCATGCCTGCAGTTCTCGCTGGCCATGGGGGATTGGGGGCCCAGGGGTCATTTGGGGTTTTAAGGTGTGGAGTTTTGGGGTTTCAGGGGTATTTTTGGGACTGGTTTTGGG
>NW_022148455.1:0-21330 GCF_901933205.1 Camarhynchus parvulus
GTTTATTGACCAGAATGTGAGCAGTCATAACAAAGAGTGAAGGCAAAGAAGCCGTTGGACCTACTCCAGTGGGTTGAGCCAGGGGTGTGTAACTGGGGCAACTGAATCTCCTACTGCATGTTCCTGTTAAATATCCTAATTAATCAACCTTAATAAATTGTTGAAATCAGGGGCTGGGTGTGCCCCATCCCCACTGAGACACCCAGAAGCTTCCAATTAATATCTGGTTTTTCCTTTGCTGTTCAAACACTGCTGCAAGGGTTTGGATTTTTTTTCTCTCTCTTTTGATCATAGACAATAGGGGAACGAGAGAAGCAGAGCAGGAATTGTAATCCCAGAATCACAGAACATTCTGAGTTGAAAGGGACACACAGGATCACCAAAGGAATGTTTGAACATTTGCAGAGACTCCAGAACTGTAACTTTGGGTGGTCAGTCTCTCTGCTGGGAGCCTCCCAAAGGGCCCTCAGCCACTCCTCAGCCCTGGGCAGCAGCAGCATCACCTCTGCAGGGCCCAGCAGGGCTCTCCTGAGCTGCCCTTGCCCAGCTGCACACAGAGCCTGCCCCAGCCAGGGCCCTGCACACAGGCAGGTTTCTGTAGGGCCCCAGCCAGGGCACACAGGCTGGGATGGGCTCTGTGAGCGCTGGCAGGGACAGGGCTCCTCTCAGGAGGGAATGTCCAGGCCCAGGGAGATGCTCAGGGCAGGAGAGGGGGATGAAGAGAGCAGGGCTGGGGGCAGGAGGGCACTGTGGGTGTGTGGGAGGTGCCGGGCACAGCTGGGCACGGGAACACTGTCCTGAGTGCCCGGCTGTCTCTGCCCTGCCCTCTCAGGCACAGCACCACAACATCTTCTCTTGGTTCTGCCCTGCCCTGACATTGTCACTGTTATCTGCTGCTCCCAGGGAGGCTCTGGCATTGGCAGCAGCTGAGTCAGGCACTGCCCTTGGCATTCCTGCCAGGCAGGGCTGTCCATGGCAATGGGGTGTCCAAGCTTCCCTGGCACCTGTGGGGCTGTGGGCAGAGCAGTCCATGGGAAAGGGGAATGAGCTGAGCCCCCTCCCTGAGATCCCATCATGGGCACAGCCAGGGATCTCCTTGCTGTGCCCTTCCAGGCTCTGAGCTGCCCTCCTGGGTGCCAATCTGTGCCAGAGCCTCTGGGAGTTCCCTGAATGTCCCAGGGGAAGGGCAGAGCTGCCAGAGCTGAGGAAATGCTGCTGGGTTTGCCCAGGGAGCCGTGAGTGTCCTTGGCACAAGGGGGTGCTGAGACCTTGCCCAGAGACCTTTAGAGAGGGTGAGACATTCAGGGATCCCTCTGCTCTGGTCAGGGTCTGGTTTGTCCCAGGGTGACCCAGGAGTGTGATTGTGCTCTGATTGCAGCCAAAGGTGCAAAGCCAGGACAGTTGGGAACAAGCCCATCCAGCCCCTGACCTTCCCTGAGCCACAGGGAATCATTTTCCTCTCCCATCTCTCAGTGGCAAACTCTGAGTGCAGCAGAAATGCTGGGGATTTCTGACCTCAGAGAGCCAGCAATGATGTGTGAGGAGAAAAAAATTCTTAAATCAACTCCTACCATCCATGTCCTATAGAACTGGGAGTGCAGATGCTACCAAGCCTTTCTGCATTAGGAGTGATTCCATAGACAAATCCTGACTATCCAGCCTTGTCCCTCTGCCCCATGGCCACAAACCCAGGGCAGCAGGGCAGGGATGGCTCCTCGAGAGCCCCTATGCACAGGCCTGGCTGCCCCTGGCACACTCAGCCAGCACAGCTGGAGCTCAGGCAGGGACCTGGGTGAAGGTTTTCCCAGAGCAGGAGCAAGGCTGGGTGAGTCCCAGCAGGACAGTCTGCAGGGAATGGCCCAGGTTTGGCTCCAAGCAGCCTCTCCTGACTTGTCACTGTCCTTTCTCCATGAACAGGTTCCCATGTGCAGCCCCAGCAAATGTCCAACAGCAGCTCCATCAGGCACTTCCTCCTGCTGGCATTGGCAGACACGCGGCAGCTGCAGCTCCTGCACTTCTGCCTCTTGCTGGGCATCTCCCTGGGTGCCCTCCTGGGCAACGGCCTCATCATCAGCGCTGTAGCCTGCGGCCACCACCTGCACACGCCCATGTTCTTCTTCCTGCTCAACCTGGCCCTCAGCGACCTGGGCTGCATCTGCACCACTGTGCCCAAAGCCATGCACAATTCCCTCTGGGACACCAGGAACATCTCCTACACTGGATGTGCCACTCAGGTTTTTTTCTTTCTCTTCTTCATGGGAGCAGAGTATTCCCTGCTGACCGTCATGTGCTACGACCGCTACGTGTCCATCTGCAAACCCCTGCACTACGGGACCCTCCTGGGCAGCAGAGCTTGTGCCCACATGGCAGCAGCTGCCTGGGCCAGTGCCTTTCTCAATGCTCTCATGCACACGGCCAATACATTTTCCCTGCCCCTGTGCCATGGCAATGCCCTGGGCCAGTTCTTCTGTGAAATCCCACAGATCCTCAAGCTCTCCTGCTCCAATTCCTCCCTCAGGGAACTGGGGCTTATTGCTGTAAGTGCCTGTTTGGTATTTGGTTGTTTTGTGTTCATTGTTTTCTCCTATGTGCAGATCTTCAGGGCTGTGCTGAGGATCCCCTCTGAGCAGGGACGGCACAAAGCCTTTTCCACCTGCCTCCCTCACCTGGCTGTTGTTTCCCTGTTCATCAGCACTGTCATGTTTGCCTACCTGAAGCTCCCCTCCATCTCCTTCCCATCCCTGGATCTGGCCCTCTCAGTTCTGTACTCAGTGGTGCCTCCAGCCCTGAACCCCCTCATCTACAGCCTGAGGAACCAGGAGCTCAAGGCTGCAGTGAGGAGACTGATGACTGGATGGTTTCAGAAACATTAAACTGCCAGCCAATTTCTGCAAATTACATGTAATAAAAGTCATCTTTGATACTTTGTGTTGGTTTCATTTTGGAAGTTCTTTTTCTTTGTTTTACTTTTTTTCACATTATCTACAAATAAATGTCATTTTTTGTGCCATTTCTCCTTTTGTTTCTGTCCACCTTCCCTTTGCCCACAGACTGTGTCAATGAAGGGCTGCACTCTTGGTGATTTTAAAGGAACTAAAGGATCTCCCAGCAATGATCATCCCAGGATGATCCATCCCCAGTGTGCTGCACAGCCCAGGGCAGCGTCCCAGAGCGTCCTGATGGAGCTGCCAACAACATCCCCCCTCTGCAGCCCTGGCCTCTCCCCCAGCTCACACAGGTGCCCCATCCTTGCAGGCACAGACACGGCAGCACTGGCTCAGCAGCCCCTGTTTGCATTGCACACAGCAGGGGCAGCACCCCCATGCTGTTGCTGTGGGGACATGAAGCTGAGGGAGCACAAATGCCATCAGCCCCTGGGGCCAGCAAGGGCTGGGGGACACCAGGGAAACCACTCAGCTTTGTCCTGGCCTCTGCACTCAGCCAGAAAGTTTGTTCCCATCAGCTGGGAGTTTCCTGTCCCACTGCAGACGCTGTTGCTCAGAGCCAGGGCTGCCTGGCAGCCACGCCCAAACTGCCCTGAGCAATTCCTTGGCTTCACCTTTGCTTTCTTTACTCTTTCCTGGTACAAATTTCTTCCTATTGCCCAGCCCTATTCACTCCCCTGCACACAGCCCATCCCTGTTTGCCCTTTCCTCTCTGGCCCCACTCCCCATTGCAGTTCCTGACTTGGCCCCATGGGAACGTCCCTTGGGCAGCAGGATCATCCTACAAGTGCTGCAGGAATTGTCTGCAGGCTCCTGCAGTGCCTCCTGCTGCTCCCTTGCCAGAGGCAGCCCAGGCCAGGGGGCACATCTGGGCTGCTGTGTCTGGCTCTGGGGCTCCCTGCTCTGGGCAGTGAGGAGGAGCTGCAGAGGCTCTGCAGGACTGACAGGATGGGCTTTGGGGCTGGCAGGAGAAGCTGAGGGACCTGGGCTGCTGGAGCTGCTGAAGAGGAGGCCCAGGGCTCATCCTGCAACAGACCCAAGGGTGGTTCCAGAGAATCCCAGAATCAGCAAGGGTGGAACAGGCCGTGGAGATCATCAAGTCCAACCTGTGCCCTGACACTGCCTTGTCTCCCCTGAGCCTCCTCTTCTCCAGGATAAACAACCCCAGCTCCCTCAGCCACTCCTCACAGTTCTTGTGCTCCAGACCCCTCCCCAGCCTTGTTGCCCTTCTCTGGACACGCTCCAGCCCCTCCATGTCCTTCCTAAATTGGGGGCCCAGAACTGGACACAGCACTCGAGGTGCTGCCCAAGCAGTGCTGAGCAGAGGGGAAGAATCCCTTCCCTGCTCCTGCTGGCCACAGCATTCCTGATCCAGGCCAGGAGCCATTGGCCTTCTTGGCCACCTGGGCACACTGCTGGCTCATGTCCAGCCTGCTGTCCATCAGTCCCTGCAGGTCCCTTTCTGCCTGGCTGCTCTCCAGCCACTCTGTCCCCAGCCTGTAGTGCTGCAGGGGCTTGTTGTGGCCAAAGTGCAGGACTCGGCACTTGGACTTGTTAAACCTCACCTTGTTGGATTTGGGCCCTGGATCCAGCCTGTCCAGGGCCCTGTGCAGAGCCCTCCTATGCTCCTGCAAATCAACACTCCCGGACAACTTGGTGTCATCTGCAAATTTGCTGATGGTGGACTCAATCCCCTCATGCAGATCATCAGTGCAGACATTTAAATCCCCGCTGGCCGGCTCTGATCCCTGGGCCATCCTGTGGGTGCCCTGTGGTGGCACTCAAGGTGATCTGTTCCATAACCTTGCCGGGCACCCAGGTCAGGCTGACAGGCCTGGAGTTCCCCAGCTCCTCCTTCCAGCCCTGCTTGGGGATGGGCTCACACTGGCACCTCCAGTGCTCTGGGACCTCCCTGCTGAGCCAGGACTGATGGTAAATGATGGAGAGCAGCTTGGGGAGCTCATCCACCAGCTCCCTCATCCCCCTGGGATGGATCCCATCTGATCCCACACACCTGTGAGCATCTGAGTGGCTCAGCAGGTCACCAACTGCTCCCTCCTGGATTCCAGGGGCTGTTCTGCTCCCTGTGCCCATCTACCAGCTCAGGAGAACACTTGTCCTGAGGACAGCCTGTCTTTTTGTTGAAAATTGAGACAAACAAGATGTTAAGTAGCACAGCCTTTTCCTCATCTTTAGTTACTATATTCTCCACTGCATCCAATAAAGAGTAGAGGTTCTCCTTATCTTGTCGTTTGCTATTAATTTATTTATAGAAACCTTTTCTATTATTTTTCACAGAAGTAGCCAGGTTAAGCTCTAATTGAGCTTTCACATCTCAGCTTTTCTTTCTTCGTGACCTAATAACATCCATAAACACTTCCAAAGTTGCCTGACCTTCTGTCCAAAGGTGATGCTCACTCTTCTTTCCCCTGAGTTCCCACAAAAGCTCCACGGGCAGTCAGGCCAGTCATTTTCTTCACCAGCTCATCTTCTGCCACACTGGGACAGGCTGCTCCTTCCCCCTTAACATTTCTTTCTTGAAATGTGTCCATCCTTCCTGGTTCCCTTTATTTTTAAGGGCTGTGTCCCTTCAAAAAATCAGTACCTGATTTGACACTCCCCAAATCTGCATCCTAAACAGGCCAAAGTCTGCCCTTCCTAATTCCAGTGTAGAAGTTTTGTTGCTGCCCCTCCTTCTTTCACAGAACATTGAAAACTTGATTATTTCATGGTCACTGTGCCCCAGGCAGCCTCCGAGCCCCACATCTGCCCCCAGCCCTTCTCTGTTTGTGAACAGCAGCAGACAGAGCTTTCCTTGGCAGTGGGATTGTTACCAAAAATTCGGTAAAAGAGAAAACTCCTTAACACCAATGTAGCATAAAGAAGCAGCATTCTTTATTCAGCTGGATGCACGGGGGAGAGCTCCTCCCAAAGCCCTGCAGGCTGAGTACAGGAAAGTTTCTGTTTATTTTCTGTATTTTGCACACATATCCTTTGATTGTTGTGGACTAAACATACAGATGATAATTTCCCCAAAATCATTAACATATTTCCCCTCCCCTTTTGCATGTGTTCTTATGTCCTGATGGTCTCTCTGGTGGTCCCTGGTGGTCGTGGACCCCAATGTTCCCGTGGGCCTGGCTGAGCTGGCAGGACACTGAGGCTGGTGAACTTCCAGTTCCCCTTCTCACACAATGGGCACTGTGTGGTTTCCACAGGCCTGGGGTTTTGGAGAACAAGCTCCAGGTGTGAGCTCACCTGGTGGAGACAATTTATCATCTGGTAACATGAGGTCACAGAGTGGGCTGTGACATCACAGAGCTGTCTGTGACATCAGAGACCAGCTGTGTGACATTAGAGAATGGGCTGTGACATCACAGAGCAGGCTGTGACATCCCAGAGGGGCTGTGTGACATCCCAGCAGGGCTGTGTCAGGTCACTGGGTTGGTCACTCCGCCCCAGCTCCCCCTCACAGTTTCTCCCAACAAGTCCAATGCTGTCCATGCCCAGCAGGGTCCCTGTCCCCGGGATCCCCCGCCCCACCTGGAGCCACAGCCTCCACCAAAGGATGTTCCACAGGATCCACCCAGAGCCCGACATGGGGACAAGGGGCCAGGGCTGTGTGACCAGGACAGCAAGGACAGGGATTATCCAGGTCACTGTGGCCTGGGTTGGGTTGCCCAGGGCAGGAAAGATGTCTGGCAGCTGGAGCAGGGTCTGGGAAGGGCCTCCAAGGTGGGGCTGGAGCCCTTGGGCTGTGAGCAGAGGCTGAGGGAGCTGGGCTTGTCCAGCCCGGAGCAGGGAAGGCTGAGGGGCTCCTCATCCCAGCCTGGCAGTGCCAGCCAGGAGGGATGGAGAACACAGAGCCAGGCTCTTCACCGGGGGCCTGGTGGGAGACAAAAAGCCAATGGGTGGGAGGGGAAAGAGGGAGATCAGCCAGGACAGGAGGAGGTGAAATGAGTCAGGCTGGTTTCAGCATTTCCTCAACACCAAGAGCAGCCTGACCTCCCTTCTCCATCTACCACTGACAGCTTTGCAAATCAGGAATTGTTCTGAGCTGTTTTGCCCCCACTCCAGGACGAGCATTCTGATACAAGAATTTAATTATGTTTATATCTATCACAGAACCATGTTCGTGTGAAATTAATTTTAGTATGGAAATCACTTGTGGATGGTGGATTCATCAGATGCTGCTGGGACATTGCACATAGCTCAGGGAAGAGTGTGATTGTTATTAAATTGTGTCCTGTTCAACCCTGGTCTGTTGACCATGAAGAGAAACTTTCTGTGCCTCTGAGTCTCACCAGTTCCTGAGCCCAAAGGACACAAACCTGATGAGTTGTGGTTCCCACTCCAGTGGCTGCACTTGGACCTCCCTCCATAGCCAGAGCAGAGCTCCCTTGTCCCACAAAGTCTCTGGCAATGCAGGGATGAAGGAAACAGGACAGGCTGTGGGTGTCAGGGGGAGGGCAGAGCCAGGGAGAAGAATGACTTTTGCATTTGATGGAGCTGTGCCTTCCCTTGGCTTTGTTGGCTGACAAGAAATGAACATCCCTCTGTGTCTGGGGCAGCTCCTTCTCCAAGGAAAGCAGGTGGGAGTTGGAGCCAAGGAGCTGAAAGCTGCAGGTGCAGCCTGGGCTGGAGGGAGCTCAGATTTGCACAAGGCTGCTCTGAGTGCTAGGGCTTGGATGGGGGAAATGGTGGGCTGGGGGTAGGGACAGAGCCTGATTGATTGTCAGCCATGAAGGTCTTGATTTTCATATCTATTCAAACTGCATGAGGAGCTACTTGGATTCAGTGTTAATTGGAGATTGCACATATCAATGAATTAACAAGGGAAAAAATCTTAAACAGGACCTAAAAAATGTTTTCTCACTGTCTTTATAAATATATTGCATTCACTGTGGATATACTACTGAGATTTGTCTAATTAACCACAAAAGATTTGAAAATTAAAATCAAATTATTCCCAGAGGCCTGGCTTGTTAAGGTGTTCTGAATGTGAATGAGCCCTGGGACACTGAATTCCTGCACTGAAGAGCTGAAGGCTGAACAAGTCTCTGGAGCAGTTAATCAAAATTTGCAAGGAGACAGAAATAGAAGAAGTAGACAGAGAAAGAGAGAAAGACAAATAAAATACAGAGAAGCACCCCCACCTGGATTTCAGTGTTGTTCAGATGGAAATTCCAAGAGGAGGCAGGGTCAAGATGTGTGCATGCCTTGTGCTCAGCCTTCAATACCCCTTGGTCTCCCTGGGCCCTTCCCCCAGGTGGGGCTTGGGCTCATTTGGTCCCTCAGGAGCTGGGCTGGGGCTGCAGAGGTGGCTGTGGAGCATTGCCTGTGCTGTGCCAGGGACTGGCAGCCACTGCTGGGCTGGGATAGAGGCTCTGGGGGGATTGGGGTTCCAGGGCAGGGCAGGGCTGGGGTTCCAGGGCAGGGCAAGGCTGGACCTGCCCCTTCCTCTCCCACACATGAAATGTTTCCAGCCAACAATCTCCTCCAGCCTGTCACAACAGGTATTGTTGGAGGTGAAATCCCAGTTTTGGCCATGGGCACCTGGACTAGAAGGACAGTTCTTTTCCATAGGAAGGAAAGCACAGACCCCAGTGTTTGGAAGGCAGGTGAGAGCCTCACTAGGCCAAGGCCAAAGAGACTTGTCAGTAATGGGAGATATTGTCTGGGAGCAGTCTTTGGATGTAGGGAATTTTGGAGGTGGAACCCCAATTTGGGACATGGACACCTGGAGAAGCAGGACGGTTCTTTCCCATAGGAAGGAATGTACAGAGCCTTCCCCAGTGTTTTGGGGACAGATGGGAAGTGACCTTTGGGAAACCACTGCCAGCCAGATTTATCCTGGCAATATTCCTATGTGAACAATCCCTTGATATAAGGAAATTTGGAGGTGAAATCCCAATTCTGGCCATGGTGTCTGGAGAAGGAGAGTTATTTTCCATAGGAAGGAAAGCATGGAGCCCCAGTGTTTCAGCAGCAGAAGAGAAGAGACGCTCAACATGCAAAGGCCAGCTGGATCAGTCATGTTGCCCCTGGGAGGCCAAACCAGCCAGATCTGTTCTGTGTCCCCTTGGTTCCATGGGGTCTTATAGTGTCAAAATGGCTCCTTGATTACAAGAAGGCTTGCAGTGTCACAATGGACTCTTGGTTAAATGAGGCCCTGCAATGTCACAATGGAGCTTTGGTTCCATGCAGCCCTGCAGGGTCACAAAGGCCTCTTTGTTTCACAAGGCCTCACAGTATCACAGTGGTCCTCTTGGTTCCATGGGGACCCTCAGGGTCACAATGGTCTCACTGGTTCCATAAGGCCTCAAAGTGTCACAATGGTCTCCATGATTCCGTGGAGTCCCCTCAGTGTCACAATGGTATCCTTGGTTCCATTGTGCCCCCACAGTGTCACAGTGGTCCCTTGGTTCCATGAGGCTGTGAAGTGTGGCTGTGTGACATCATAGGGTTGTTTGTGTGACATCACAGGGGCTGTGTGACTGTGTGACATCCCAGGGGCTGTGTGAGGTCACTGGGGAGGTCACTCTGCCCCCCCGGCCCCCTCACAGTTCCCCCCAGAGCAGTCCAACCCTGCTCGTGCACAGCGGGGTCCCCTGTCCCCCGGTCCCCCCGCCCCCGGCCCCAAGCCTCCTCCCCAGAGGATGTTCCACGAGATCGACCCCAGAGCCTGACATGGGGACGGGGGGCGGGGCCCTGGGGGGGCACAGGGGACAGGGACCCCCGGCAGCGTCCCCGTGTCCCCCAGGGCCAGAGCCTGGGCCAGGGCTCCTTCACCCTGTTACCAACGAGGCCTTGAGAGCGCTGAAAAAATCCCCAGCAAGGGAGCAGCAAAAACCAGATTGAATATTAAGGGACAGCAGCACAAAGTTCCTTGGCAAGAGTCACTCTGCTCCTGGCTGGACACTTCAGGCACACCAAGGAAACAAAGCAACAACAAAACCAAACCAAATCCAGGCAATCAAACCAGAAATGAACCATGAACTGGGGCTTTCCTTCCTCTGGAAAAGAACTGTCCTTCTCCTCCAGGTGCCCATGGCCAGAATTGGGATTTCCACCTCCAACATTGCCTGTTGTGACAGACTGGAGGAGATTGTTGGCTGGAAACATTTCATGTGTGGGGGGGAAGGGGCAGGTCCAGCCTTGCCCTGCCCTGGAACCCCAGCCCTGCCCTGCCCTGGAACCCCAATCCCCCCAGAGCCTCTATCCCAGCCCAGCAGTGGCTGCCAGTCCCTGGCACAGCACAGGCAATGCTCCACAGCCACCTCTGCAGCCCCAGCCCAGCTCCTGAGGGACCAAATGAGCCCAAGTCCCACCTGGGGGAAGGGCCCAGGGAGACCAAGGGGTATTGAAGGCTGACCACAAGGCAAGCACACATCTTGACCCTACCTCCTCTTGGAATTTCCATCTGAACACTGCTGGAATGCAGGAGTTGGCAGCTGTGTGTGTTTGCTTCTCTGTATCTTTTCTGTCTTTAGCTCTCTCTGTGTCTTCTTCTATTTCTGTCCTCGTGCAAATTTTGAGTAACTTAAAATTGAACAGGCTTAGAGTTTATGTAGTTGAATGGGCCAAGGTAATGCTTTGAGAAATGTTTTCTGCTGATTGAATGTGACATTAAACCATTTGCCAAAGTTTCTCTAATTTTCTAAAGTTGCCAGTAAAGGCTGTTTTGTTGTTTCAAGCTCTTGAGGATTTCCTGTCCGTATTTCTCCTGTATGTCCAACTCAGAGGACACAAACAATTGTAATTCCTTTTAAATGTCTCCTTGAGAGAGTTGTTTGGGGGATGGGAGTCAGGGCTTGTGTGTCCTGCTTGGCCCAGCCCAGGCAGGGCTTTCCCAGCCACATTCCACACTCCATTGCCCAGCTGGAGCCGCTGCTGCCTCTGAGTTGTGCTGCCCCAGCCCCAGGGACGCTCTCCTTGTCTGCCCATTCCCCCACGGTCTCTGGGCAGGGATGGCCTCACTGGGGGCTGCTGACATCCTCAGCACCTTGGAGGCTGCTGCTGAATTTTCCTGCTCCAGAGGCTTGTTCAGCCTTCAGCTCTTCAGTGCAGGAATTCAGTGTCCCAGGGCTCATTAACATTCAGAACACCTGAACAAGCCAAGCCTCTGGGGATAATTTGATTTCAATTTTCAAATCTTTTGTGGTTAATTAGACAGATCTCAGTGGTATATCCAAAAGGAATGCAATATATTTAAAAAGACAGTGAGAAAAGATTTTTTAGGTCCTGTTTAGGTTTTTTTTTCCTGTTAATTCATTGATATATGTGCAATCTCCAATTGACATTGAATCCAAGTACCTCCTCATGCAGTTTGAATAGATATGAAAATCAAGACCCTTCATGGCTGACAATCAATCAGACTCTGTCCCTACCCCCAGCCCACCATTTCCCCCATCCAAGCCCTGGCACTCAGAGCAGCCTTGTGCAAATCTGAGCTCCCTCCAGCCCAGGCTGCACCTGCAGCTTTCAGCTCCTTGGCTCCAACTCCCACCTGCTTTCCTTGGAGAAGGAGCTGCCCCAGACACAGAGGGATGTTCATTTCTTGTCAGCCAACAAAGCCAAGGGAAGGCACAGCTCCATCCAATGCAAAAGTCATTCTTCTCCCTGGCTCTGCCCTGCCCCTGATCCCCACAGCCTGTCCTGTTTCCTTCATCCCTGCATTGCCAGGGACTTTCTGGGACAAGGGAGCTCTGCTCTGGCTATGGAGGGAGGTCCAAGTGCAGCCACTGGAGTGGGAACCACAACTCATCAGGTTTGTGTCCTTTGGGGATCAGGAACTGGTGAGACTCAGAGGCACAGAAAGTTTCTCTTCATGGTCAACAGACCATGAACAATCACACAATTTTCCTTCCCTGAGCTATGTGCAACGTCCCAGCAGCATCTGATGAGTCCACCATCCACAAGTGATTTCCATACTAAAATTGATTTCAGACAAATATGGTTCTGTGATAGATATAAACACAATTCAGTTCTTGTATCAGAATGCTCGTCCTGGAGTGGGGCAAAACAGCTCAGAACAATTCCTGATTTGCAAAGCTGTCAGTGGTGGATGGAGAAGGGAGGTCAGGCTGCTCTTGGTGTTGAGGAAATGCTGAAACCAGCCTGACTCATTTCACCTCCTCCTGTCCTGGCTGATCTCCCCTTTTCCCCTCCCACCCATTGGCTTTTGTCTCCCACCAGGCCCCCGGTGAAGAGCCTGGCTCTGTGTTCTCCATCCCTCCTGGCTGGCACTGCCAGGCTGGGATGAGGAGCCCCTCAGCCTTCCCTGCTCCGGGCTGGACAAGCCCAGCTCCCTCAGCCTCTGCTCACAGCCCAAGGGCTCCAGCCCCACCTTGGAGGCCCTTCCCAGACCCTGCTCCAGCTGCCAGACATCTTTCCTGCCCTGGGCAACCCAACCCAGGCCACAGTGACCTGGATAATCCCTGTCCTTGATGTCCTGGTCACACAGCCCTGGCCCCTTGTCCCCATGTCAGGCTCTGGGGTGGATCCTGTGGAACATCCTTTGGTGGAGGCTGTGGCTCCAGGTGGGCCGGGGGGATCCCGGGGGACAGGGACCCTGCTGGGCATGGACAGCATTGGACTTGTTGGGAGAAACTGTGAGGGGGAGCTGGGGCGGAGTGACCAACCCAGTGACCTGACACAGCCCTGCTGGGATGTCACACAGCCCCTCTGGGATGTCACAGCCTGCTCTGTGATGTCACAGCCCATTCTCTAATGTCACACAGCTGGTCTCTGATGTCACAGACAGCTCTGTGATGTCATAGTCTGCTCCATGATGTCACAGTCTCTGTGAGGTGCCTCTGTCACAGCTGGCTCTTTGATGTCACAGCCCATCCTGTGTCAAGGAACTGGTCTCTGATGCCACAATCCACTCTGTGATGTCACAGAGCTGCCCTGTATTGTTACAGCAAAATCTGTGATGTCATAATCTGAGCTATTATGCCAGACCTCTGTCCTGTGATGTCACAGTCTGCCCTGTGATGTCACAGCCCATTCTCTTGTGTCATACAGATGGTCTCTGATGTCACAGCCAACTCTGTCATGTCGTTGTCTGCTCTGTGAAGTAAGATCTCTGCCTTGTGATGTCACAGATATGGCCTATGATGTCATAGCTGCTCAATGATCTCACATGACCCACCCTGTGATGTCACAGCCCACTCTGTGACCTCATGTTACCAGATGATAAATTGTCTACACCAGGTGAGCTGACACCTGGAGCTTGTTCTCCAAAACCCCAGGCCTATGGAAACCACACAATGCCCATTGTGTGAGAAGGGGAACTGGAAGTTCACCAGCCTCAGTGTCCTGCCAGCTCAGCCAGGCCCACTGGAACATTGGGGTCCACGAGCACCAGGGACCACCAGAGAGACCCCAGGACAGAAGAACGCATGGGTAAAGGGGAGGGGAAATGTGTTAATGATTTTGGGGAAATGATTATCATATGTGTGTTTAGTCCAGGACAATCAATGAATATGTGTGCAAAATACAGAAAATAAACAGAAACTTTCCTGTACTCAGCATGCAGGGCTTTGGGAGGAGCTCTCCCCCATGCATCCAGCTGAATAAAGAATGCTGCTTCTTAATGCTACATTGGGGTTAAGGAGTTTTCTGTTTTACTGAATTTTTGGTGACACTCCCACTGCCAAGGAAAGCTCTGTCTGCTGCTGTTCACAAACAGAGAAGGGCTGGGGGCAGATGTGGGGCTCGGAGGCTGCCTGGGGCACAGTGACCATGAAATAATCAAGTTTTCAATGTTCTGTGAAAGAAGGAGGGGCAGCAACAAAACTTCTACACTGGAATTAGGAAGGGCAGACTTTGGCCTGTTTAGGATGCTGATTTGGGGAGTACCAAATCAGGTACTTTTTTTTAATGGAAATAGCCCTTAAAAACAAAGGGGTCCAGGAAGGATGGACACATTTCAAGAAAGTAATCTTAAGGGCGAAGGAGCAGCCTGTCCCAGTGTGGCAAAACATGAACAGGTGAGGAAAATGACTGTCCTGGCTGCCCATGGAGCTTTTGTGGGAACTCAGGGGAAAAAAGGACCAGAAACTCAGGAAGTGTTTAAGGATGTCATTAGGTTATACAGAAAGAAAACTTGAGAGGTGAAAGATCAACTAGAGCTTAACCTGACGGCTTCTGTAAAAAAAAAAAATATTTAAAAAAATAGCATAAAAAGGAGAAGGAGAACCTCTACTCTTTATTGGATGCAGTGGGGAGTATATTAACTAAAGTCTTTTCCTTAAGACTAAGCTAGCATAAATCGTTTGACTCAATTTTCAATATCAGGACAGGCTGTCCTCAGGACAAGTGTTCTCCTGAGCTGGTAGATGGGCACAGGGAGCAGAACAGCCCCTGGAATCCAGGAGGAAGCAGCTGGGGACCTGCTGAGCCACTCAGATGCTCACAGGTGTGTGGGATCAGATGGGATCCATCCCAGGGGGATGAGGGAGCTGGTGGATGAGCTCCCCAAGCTGCTCTCCATCATTTACCATCAGTCCTGGCTCAGCAGGGAGGTCCCAGAGCACTGGAGGTGCCAGTGTGAGCCCATCCCCAAGCAGGGCTGGAAGGAGGAGCTGGGGAACTCCAGGCCTGTCAGCCTGACCTGGGTGCCCGGCAAGGTTATGGAACAGATCACCTTGAGTGCCATCACAGGGCACCCACAGGATGGCCCAGGGATCAGAGCCAGCCAGCGTGGATTTCAATATCTGCATTGATGATCTGGATGAGGGGATTGAGTCCACCATTTGCAGATGACACCAAGCTGGGTGTGAGTGTGGATCTGCAGGAGCGTAGGAGGGCTCTGCACAGGGCCCTGGACAGGCTGGATCCAGGGCCCAAATCCAACAAGGTGAGGTTTAACAAGTCCAAGTGCCGGGTCCTGCACTTTGGCCACAACAACCCCTGCAGCACTACAGGCTGGGGACAGAGTGGCTGGAGAGCAGCCAGGCAGAAAGGGACCTGCAGGGACTGATGGACAGCAGGCTGGACATGAGCCAGCAGTGTGCCCAGGTGGCCAAGAAGGCCAATGGCTCCTGGCCTGGATCAGGAATGGTGTGGCCAGCAGGAGCAGGGCAGGGATTCTTCCCCTGTGCTCAGCACTGGTTGGGCAGCACCTCGAGTGCTGTGTCCAGTTCTGGGCCCCCCAATTTAGGAAGGACATGGAGGGGCTGGAGCGTGTCCAGAGAAGGGCAACAAGGCTGGGGAGGGGTCTGGAACACAAGTCCTGTGAGGAGCAGCTGAGGGAGCTGGGGTTGTTTATCCTGGAGAAGAGGAGGCTCAGGGGAGACAAGGCAGTGTCAGGGCACAGGTTGGACTTGATGATCTCCAAGGTCTTTTCCAACCTTGCTGATTCTGGGATTCTCTGAAACCACCCTTGGAGCAGTTGCAGGATGAGCCCTGGGCCTCCTCTTCAGCAGCTCCAGCAGCCCAGGTCCCTCAGCTTCTCCTGCCAGCCCCAAAGCCCATCCTGTCAGTCCTGCAGAGCCTCTGCAGCTCCTCCTCACTGCCCAGAACAGGGAGCCCCAGAGCCAGACACAGCAGCCCAGATGTGCCCCCCTGGCCTGGGCTGCCTCTGGCAAGGGAGCAGCAGGAGGCACTGCAGGAGCCTGCAGACAATTCCTGCAGCACTTGTAGGATGATCCTGCTGCCCAAGGGACGTTCCCATGGTGCCAAGTCAGGAACTGCAATGGGGAGTGGGGCCAGAGAGGAAAGGGCAAACAGGGATGGGCTGTTTGCAGGGCAGGGAACAGGGCTGGGCAAGAGGAAGAAATTTGTATCAGGAAAGAGAAAAAGAAAGCAAAGGTGAAGCCAAGGAAATGCTGAGGGCAGTTTGGGGGTGGCTGCCAGGCAGCCCTGGCTCTGAGCAACAGCGTCTGCAGTGGGACAGGAAACTCCCAGCTGATGGGAACAAACTTTCTGGCTGAGTGCAGAGGCCAGGACAAAGCTGAGTGGTTTCCCTGGTGTCCCCCAGCCCTTGCTGGCCCCAGGGGCTGATGGCATTTGTGCTGCCTCAGGTTCATGTCCCCACAGCAACAGCATGGGGTGCTCCCCCTGCTGTGTGCAATGCAAACAGGGGCTGCTGAGCCAGTGCTGCCGTGTCTGTGCCTGCAAGGATGGGGCACCTGTGTGAGCTGGGGAGAGGCCAGGGCTGCAGAGGGGGGATGTTGTTGGCAGCTCCATCAGGACGCTCTGGGACGCTGCCCTGGGCTGTGCAGCGCACTGGGGATGGATCAGCCCCTGCTCTGCTGCTCCTTCCCGTCTGCCCCAGGGCCCTTGCAGAGCCCCAGCCATGCTGTTTGCCCCCAGCCTGCCCACGGCCAGCCTGGGGCTGCTCACGGGGGTTTTCTGTGCTGAGCATTGGCCTGGCCGTGTTCTTGAGAGAGCCTGGGCAAGGAGCCTGGAGCCCCCAGGCCCTGGCCTGAGGCGTCAGCGCTGCCCCAGCAGTGCCCATGGCCTGTCCCTGCTGCAGCCCCGGCACTGCCACCCCCAGGGCTGTGCCCGGCCCCGAGAGCACTCAGGCCCTGCAGCAACACCAGGGCCACCAGGGCAGCGGGGCAGGGGCCACACGGCAGCAGCACTGGCAACACCAAGTGCTGCTGCTGCTGGGCACAGCTGCTGGGCCAGCCCTGATCTGCCCCAGCTCTGCACACAGACATTGCTGCTGCAGCTCCAGAGAAGGCAACAAAAGGGCATCTCTGGTGAAAACTCTGCTGGGAAGTCCTTTAGTTCCTTTAAAGCCACCAAGAGCACAGCCCCTCATTGACACAGTCTGTGGGTCACAGGGAAGGTGTGGAGAAAAAAAAAATGAGAAATGGCACAAAAAATGACATTTCTTTTTTTAGGACAATATTATTAAAAAGTAAAACAAAGGAAAAAAACCTCCAAAATGAAACCAACAAGAAGTATCAAAGATGAGTTTTATTACAAGTGACTTGCAAAAACTGGCCAGCAGTTTAATGTTTCTTAAATTGTCCAGTCATCAGTGTCCACACTGCAGCCTTGAGCTCCTGGTTCCTCAGGCTGTAGATGAGGGGGTTCAGGGCTGGAGGCACCACCGAGTACAGAACTGACAGGGCCAGATCCAGGGATGGGGAGGACATGGAGGGGGGCTTCAGGTAGGCAAATGTGCCAGTGCTGAGGAACAGGGAGACCACGGCCAGGTGAGGGAGGCAGGTGGAAAAGGCTTTGTGCCGTCCCTGCTCAGAGGGGATCCTCAGCACAGCCCTGAAGATCTGCACATAGGAGAAAACAATGAACACAAAACAGCCAAAAGCTAAACAGGCACTAACAACAAGAAGCCCCAAGTTCCCTGAGGTAGGATTTGGAGCAGGAGAGCTTGAGGATCTGTGGGATTTCACAGAAGAACTGGCCCAGGGCATTGCCATGGCACAGGGGCAGGGAAAATGTATTGGCTGTGTGCAGCAGAGCATTGAGAAAGGCACTGGCCCAGGCAGCTGCTGCCATGTGGGCACAAGCTCTGCTGCCCAGGAGGGTCCCGTAGTGCAGGGGTTTGCAGATGGACACGTAGCGGTCGTAGCACATGATGGTCAGGAGGGAAAACTCTGCTGAGATGAAGAAGATAAAGAAAAAGAGCTGAGCAGCACATCCTGAGTAGGAGATGTCCCTGGTGTCCCAGAGGGAATTGTGCATGGCTTTGGGGACAGTGGTGCAGATGGAGCCCAGGTCGCTGAGGGCCAGGTTGAGCAGGAAGAAGAACATGGGCGTGTGCAGGTGGTGGCCGCAGGCTACGGCGCTGATGATGAGGCCGTTGCCCAGGAGGGCAGCCAGGGAGATGCCCAGCAAGAGGCAGAAGTGCAGGAGCTGCAGCTGCCGCGTGTCTGCCAGTGCCAGCAGGAGGAAGTGCCTGATGGAGCTGCTGTTGGACATTTGCTGTCTCTGGCCATGGGGAGCTGTTCATGGAGAAAAGACAGTGACAGGTTAGGAGATACTTCTTCCAGCAAAATCAAAGCCCTTCCCACAGACCCTTCTTCTGTAACACTCTGACACCCTTTTGAATTTCCTAGCAGATTTTCCTTCAGCTCCAAGTGGAGAGCCCTGGCTGGTGCTGCCTGAGTGGGACTTCATGTTCAGGACAGCTACACACAGAGGTTTTTTACATTCAGCCTTGCTGTGCAGACATGGGAGGGGACAGGGACCTGTCCTCGTCACTTTGAAACCCTGTTAACACAGAAGGCCCTGTCAGCATCTGCCCTGCCCTGCCAGAGAACAGGAAGGGTAAAGTCTGTTTAAATGGACTGTGGCAACAGCTTTGATCATCTCCCCTGCTGACTTATTTTTGGATGTCAGAAACTCTCTGCATTTCTGCTGCCCCTCAGGAGAACAGTGAGTTCTCTGAGGCAAGGTGGTGAGGAGAGAGTGAGGGGAGGAGGTCTGTCACCTGTCCTGTTCCAGGATTCTCTGGGCTTTTCACCTTTCCCAGACAGATCACCCTCCATGTTTCCTTTAAAAACCATCCCAACACTGCTGAGAGCAGATGGATCCCCACAGTCCACCAAATGTCCATCCCCTTCTCAAGGTCTCAGCCCCACATTTGTACCCAGGGACAGACAGGGCTCATTTCACCAACCCAACAGCATTTTCCCATCATAGAACTTCTGTGTCTCACCCTGGGCTTTTCAGATAACACAGAGATGCTACAGGACAGGTTTGTATCCTGGAGGAAGCTCAAAGCTTGGAAGAAATCTCAGGGGAGATTCCAAGTGTCCCTATGATGGCATTGGATTGAGGGAGATGCAGCTCCTTCCCTGGCTGCCCTGACAGCATTGCCCAGAGCCGGGCACTGGGGACAGCGTCCCCCTGAGCCAGCTGTGCCCCCCTGCCAGAGCCCCCAGGGCCGGGCAGCTGCTCCCAGCCCTGTGCTCTGCAGAGGGAACTGGGCCCGGGGCTGCAGAGCTGCCCCACGGCTCTGCTGCAGCTCTGCCTGCACAGGAGGGGCTGCACGCCTTGGGAGCCCCGGCCCTGAGGGCAGAGGCTTGGCTGGGGCACAGGAGGGAGGGGGCTTGTTCAGAGGGAGGGGCTGCACTGCAGGGGATCCTGTGGGCATCTCTGAACTCTCCTGCCACAGCATTGCTGGGTTTTGTTTTCTCTCATTGCCTGATCTTCTCTCTGCTTCCTGGAGATTTTCCTCCTGCAGGTGTTTCCCTGTGCCTGATCTCTCCCCTGCCAGCACTCACAGACCCCAAATCTCTGTGCACTCTCCTTGGCCCTACAGAACCCTGCCTGTTTGCAGGGCACTGGCTGGGGCAGGTTCTGTTTGCAGCTTGGAGAAAGGACAGCTCAGCCTGAGCCTGATGGCTCCAGCAAAGGTGATGCTGCTGCTGTCCATGGGCAGAGTGGCTGAAAGCACATTAGGGATCTCCTGTGAACCTATTGATCACTAAAAGCAACAGTTCAGATGTCTCTGGCACTTGATAAAATTAATAATTAAAAATTCATAATTTACATTAATATTTATCCCCTTTTCTGACATTCTCCAATAGTAGGAAACTGAATACAGAACTCTTTGGAAACTTCCTCATTTTTATCAAAATCCTTGTCTTGGAAATATTCTATGACTGATCAGAACCCCTCAGCATGTCAGAGCCCATGACCATTTCACCTCCCCTGCACCAGACATACTCAGAGTTGTACTCACAGGTCTGTAGGCATTGGGATGTTCCAGCTGTAGGAGATGGCTCCAGGAGCTGCAGCTGCATTGTCCTGCAGCCAGAGGTTCCTGTGCCAAGGGCTGGCAGTGATTGTGCCCCAGGCACTTCTCAGCACCTTCCCAGCCCTGACTGATTGAAGCTCTCTGTGCCTCTGTGCTGTGCCCGGGCTGGCTGCAGGCAGTGCCCCAGCCCTGCTGGGGGCTGGCAGAAGAGCTGCTCATCAAGAGAAATGTGCTTTTGAAGCTCTGCTTGGTTACCAGGAGCTGCCTCTGTGCCAGGAGCCCAGCCCAGCTCAGCAGCACAGACACAGCACAAGGACTTTAATGAGCCTCTGGGGCTTTGTGCTCAGGCCCTGAACATCAGTCCCTGAGAGGGAGCTGAAGAAACCTCTCCAGAACTCCAAGGCAGAATCCAACTCCAAAGTTTCTTGGACTTTTAATGGGTCCCACTGAGGGACACGACTGAGAAAGTGTCCCCAGGCCCCAGGCAGAGCAGAGAACTGCAGGCAGTGCTGACAGGTGGGGACAAAGAGAAGCCAAGTCTTGGTGCCCTGGGGCACAGCAGGGTCTGTGCCAGCAAGGGCTGGCAGGAGACACCTTGTCCTGAGGCCCTGGGGCCTCCTGGCACAGCCCCCAGCCAGGCTGGGCACTGTCAGCCCCTTGTCCTGCCCTCAGCATCCCCCCCAGCCCACATCCCAGTGGCCTCAAGGATCTGCTGGAAGGAGTCCCTGGGGAGCCTTGCTCAGCAATGGCCCTGGGGGCTCCTTCATGCTCCCCTGCAGGGACTGCAGGTTTTTCAAAGGACTTTGGCTTTGGCTTTTGCCTTGGAGTCTCTGAGAGGTTTGTGCAATCATGGCCTCCAATTATCTGCTGTAATTAGTCCCTGGAGAGGCTTTGTCAGTAACAACACTCAGTGGGGGCTATTAATGCTTCAAGGTACTTCAGTTATTTTAAGGTACTTGGTGTTTCCCTTTTGATCCAGACTCTGTGAGAGGTTTGTGCAATCATGGCCCCAATTATCTGCTTTAACGAGTCCCTTGAGAGCTTTGTACTGACACTCAGTGGGGCTCATTAATGCTTTGAGATACTGAAGGGTTTTGGGGTACTTTGGATTTTCCTTTCCACTCTGAATATCTGAGAGGTTTTTTGTGCAATCCTGGCCTCCAGTTCTCTCCTCCAAGGAGTCCATGAGGAGCCTGTGTTTGGGATGGACCTCAGTGGGACCCATTCATGCTTTGAGACACTTTGGGTTTTTTTCCTGACTTTGACTCCTGGAAAGGTTTGTGCAATCTCCTCTCAGGCCCTGAGGTTCCAGGGCTCAGCTCCAAATGCACCACAGGGCTCATTAGGATCAAGCAAGTCCTGACAAACCATGGCTCTGCCTTGATTTCCTCTGGTCCAGTTCAGTTCAGCAGGAAGTTTTCCTTTTTACAGTTATGGAGAAATATTTCAAAGAGCTTCTAAGAAATATGTATTCCTATTTTAAAGAGTGTATTTTTATTCCTTTTCTCTTTTTAGAAGAGGTGATTGCAGCATTCTGTGATTGATATTGATGTAGGGCTGCTCCTAAGGAGGTCTGGCCAGGTCAGTGAAGTTGTACCTTGGAGCTGACCCAGTGTGGACAACCTTGCCCCACATTCCCCAACCCCATGTGAGAAAACCATTTTCACTTTCAAAAATTTAAATGGTTTTTTAAGACCT